>NC_056543.1:30766541-31066541 GCF_910596095.1 Thunnus maccoyii
CATATGGCTGATAGTATGACGCCATCCGTGATATGTGACGTGTGTCTTTTCCACACTGAATGGCAGTGGATGACAGTGGGATCTTCACCTTCTAGATAGCGACGAATAGGAGGAGCCCGCGCGCATCTTTAAATAGGCTGTTTGCTGCCTCTTCTCTCGCTTACGGCCATACCACCCTGAACACGCCCGATCTCGTCTGATCTCGGAAGCTAAGCAGGGTCGGGCCTGGTTAGTACTTGGATGGGAGACCGCCTGGGAATACCAGGTGCTGTAAGCTTTTTCTTCTCATCTGTCATCAACGGAGGGCGCTGCTGCTCCAGTAGTGCTCACAGGTGTCTGGGAAAGAGAGCTGCACTTTCTTATTTCTTTCACACAGATTGTGGGAGAAGAGAAAGGATTAATTCGAGGCAGATTACATATTTTGCACAAAACATTGAATGGAGCATTGTGCACAAATAATTCTAATGCCAACACATAGGGATAGAGTAAATATAGCAGTGATAAGAAGTATTTCAAGGCATTGTATAGGGATGATGAGGAATAATATAGGAGACAGATTACATATGGCTGATAGTATGACGCCATCCGTGATATGTGACGTGTGTCTTTTCCACACTGAATGGCAGTGGATGACAGTGGGATCTTCACCTGTTAGATAGCGACGAATAGGAGGAGCCCGCGCGCATCTTTAAATAGGCTGTTTGCTGCCTCTTCTCTCGCTTACGGCCATACCACCCTGAACACGCCCGATCTCGTCTGATCTCGGAAGCTAAGCAGGGTCGGGCCTGGTTAGTACTTGGATGGGAGACCGCCTGGGAATACCAGGTGCTGTAAGCTTTTTCTTCTCATCTGTCATCAGCAGCTAAACAGGAGTTAAAGGTGAAAAGCAAAGCACATCTATGAACTGACATTTACTAACCACTAAGGGATGAAAAACACATATTTATCCGGTTCATTACACATCACAAAGGATATAAGATGCTGTTTTTTGTACAATAAAATGAATGGAGTATTGTGCACAAATAATTCTAATGCCAACACATAGGGATAGAGTAAATATAGCAGAGATAAGAAGTATTTCAAGGCATTGTATAGGGATGATGAGGAATAATATAGGAGACAGATTACATATGGCTGATAGTATGACGCCATCCGTGATATTTGACGTGTGTCTTTTCCACACTGAATGGCAGTGGATGACAGTGGGATCTTCACCTGTTAGACAGCGACGAATAGGAGGAGCCCGCGCGCATCTTTAAATAGGCTGTTTGCTGCCTATTCTCTCGCTTACGGCCATACCACCCTGAACACGCCCGATCTCGTCTGATCTCGGAAGCTAAGCAGGGTCGGGCCTGGTTAGTACTTGGATGGGAGACCGCCTGGGAATACCAGGTGCTGTAAGCTTTTTCTTCTCATCTGTCATCAACGGAGGGCGCTGCTGCTCCAGTAGTGCTCACAGGTGTCTGGGAAAGAGAGCTGCACTTTCTTATTTCTTTCACACAGATTGTGGGAGAAGAGAAAGGATTAATTCGAGGCAGATTACATATTTTGCACAAAACATTGAATGGAGCATTGTGCACAAATAATTCTAATGCCAACACATAGGGATAGAGTAAATATAGCAGAGATAAGAAGTATTTCAAGGCATTGTATAGGGATGATGAGGAATAATATAGGAGACAGATTACATATGGCTGATAGTATGACGCCATCCGTGATATGTGACGTGTGTCTTTTCCACACTGAATGGCAGTGGATGACAGTGGGATCTTCACCTTCTAGATAGCGACGAATAGGAGGAGCCCGCGCGCATCTTTAAATAGGCTGTTTGCTGCCTCTTCTCTCGCTTACGGCCATACCACCCTGAACACGCCCGATCTCGTCTGATCTCGGAAGCTAAGCAGGGTCGGGCCTGGTTAGTACTTGGATGGGAGACCGCCTGGGAATACCAGGTGCTGTAAGCTTTTTCTTCTCATCTGTCATCAGCAGCTAAACAGGAGTTAAAGGTGAAAAGCAAAGCACATCTATGAACTGACATTTACTAACCACTAAGGGATGAAAAACACATATTTATCCGGTTCATTACACATCACAAAGGATATAAGATGCTGTTTTTTGTACAATAAAATGAATGGAGTATTGTGCACAAATAATTCTAATGCCAACACATAGGGATAGAGTAAATATAGCAGAGATAAGAAGTATTTCAAGGCATTGTATAGGGATGATGAGGAATAATATAGGAGACAGATTACATATGGCTGATAGTATGACGCCATCCGTGATATGTGACGTGTGTCTTTTCCACACTGAATGGCAGTGGATGACAGTGGGATCTTGATTCATAAGACAGCGACGAATAGGAGGAGCCCGCGCGCATCTTTAAATAGGCTGTTTGCTGCCTCTTCTCTCGCTTACGGCCATACCACCCTGAACACGCCCGATCTCGTCTGATCTCGGAAGCTAAGCAGGGTCGGGCCTGGTTAGTACTTGGATGGGAGACCGCCTGGGAATACCAGGTGCTGTAAGCTTTTTCTTCTCATCTGTCATCAACGGAGGGCGCTGCTGCTCCAGTAGTGCTCACAGGCGGGAAAGAGAGCTGCACTTTCTTATTTCTTTCACACACACTGTGGGAGAAGAAAAACCACTAATTCCAGGCAGATTACATATTTTGCACAAAACATTGAATGGAGCATTGTGCACAAATAATTCTAATGCCAACACATAGGGATAGAGTAAATATAGCAGTGATAAGAAGTATTTCAAGGCATTGTATAGGGATGATGAGGAATAATATAGGAGACAGATTACATATGGCTGATAGTATGACGCCATCCGTGATATGTGACGTGTGTCTTTTCCACACTGAATGGCAGTGGATGACAGTGGGATCTTCACCTGTTAGATAGCGACGAATAGGAGGAGCCCGCGCGCATCTTTAAATAGGCTGTTTGCTGCCTCTTCTCTCGCTTACGGCCATACCACCCTGAACACGCCCGATCTCGTCTGATCTCGGAAGCTAAGCAGGGTCGGGCCTGGTTAGTACTTGGATGGGAGACCGCCTGGGAATACCAGGTGCTGTAAGCTTTTTCTTCTCATCTGTCATCAACGGAGGGCGCTGCTGCTCCAGTAGTGCTCACTGGTGTCTGGGAAAGAGAGCTGCACTTTCTTATTTCTTTCACACAGATTGTGGGAGAAGAGAAAGGATTAATTCGAGGCAGATTACATATTTTGCACAAAACATTGAATGGAGCATTGTGCACAAATAATTCTAATGCCAACACATAGGGATAGAGTAAATATAGCAGAGATAAGAAGTATTTCAAGGCATTGTATAGGGATGATGAGGAATAATATAGGAGACAGATTACATATGGCTGATAGTATGACGCCATCCGTGATATGTGACGTGTGTCTTTTCCACACTGAATGGCAGTGGATGACAGTGGGATCTTCACCTTCTAGATAGCGACGAATAGGAGGAGCCCGCGCGCATCTTTAAATAGGCTGTTTGCTGCCTCTTCTCTCGCTTACGGCCATACCACCCTGAACACGCCCGATCTCGTCTGATCTCGGAAGCTAAGCAGGGTCGGGCCTGGTTAGTACTTGGATGGGAGACCGCCTGGGAATACCAGGTGCTGTAAGCTTTTTCTTCTCATCTGTCATCAGCAGCTAAACAGGAGTTAAAGGTGAAAAGCAAAGCACATCTATGAACTGACATTTACTAACCACTAAGGGATGAAAAACACATATTTATCCGGTTCATTACAGATCACAAAGGATATAAGATGCTGTTTTTTGTACAATAAAATGAATGGAGTATTGTGCACAAATAATCATAATGCCAACACATAGGGATAGAGTAAATATAGCAGAGATAACGAGTATTTCAATGCATTGTATAGGGATGATGAGGAATAATATAGAAGGCAGATTACATATGGCTGATAGTATGACGCCATCCGTGACATTTGACGTGTGTCTTTTCCACACTGAATGGCAGTGGATGAAAGTGGGATCTTGATTCATAAGACAGCGACGAATAGGAGGAGCCCGCGCGCATCTTTAAATAGGCTGTTTGCTGCCTCTTCTCTCGCTTACGGCCATACCACCCTGAACACGCCCGATCTCGTCTGATCTCGGAAGCTAAGCAGGGTCGGGCCTGGTTAGTACTTGGATGGGAGACCGCCTGGGAATACCAGGTGCTGTAAGCTTTTTCTTCTCATCTGTCATCAACGGAGGGCGCTGCTGCTCCAGTAGTGCTCACAGGCGGGAAAGAGAGCTGCACTTTCTTATTTCTTTCACACACACTGTGGGAGAAGAAAAACCACTAATTCCAGGCAGATTACATATTTTGCACAAAACATTGAATGGAGCATTGTGTACAAATAATTCTAATGCCAACACATAGGGATAGAGTAAATATAGCAGTGATAAGAAGTATTTCAAGGCATTGTATAGGGATGATGAGGAATAATATAGGAGACAGATTACATATGGCTGATAGTATGACGCCATCCGTGATATGTGACGTGTGTCTTTTCCACACTGAATGGCAGTGGATGACAGTGGGATCTTCACCTGTTAGATAGCGACGAATAGGAGGAGCCCGCGCGCATCTTTAAATAGGCTGTTTGCTGCCTCTTCTCTCGCTTACGGCCATACCACCCTGAACACGCCCGATCTCGTCTGATCTCGGAAGCTAAGCAGGGTCGGGCCTGGTTAGTACTTGGATGGGAGACCGCCTGGGAATACCAGGTGCTGTAAGCTTTTTCTTCTCATCTGTCATCAACGGAGGGCGCTGCTCCTCCAGTAGTGCTCACAGGTGTCTGGGAAAGAGAGCTGCACTTTCTTATTTCTTTCACACAGATTGTGGGAGAAGAGAAAGGATTAATTCGAGGCAGATTACATATTTTGCACAAAACATTGAATGGAGCATTGTGCACAAATAATTCTAATGCCAACACATAGGGATAGAGTAAATATAGCAGTGATAAGAAGTATTTCAAGGCATTGTATAGGGATGATGAGGAATAATATAGGAGACAGATTACATATGGCTGATAGTATGACGCCATCCGTGATATGTGACGTGTGTCTTTTCCACACTGAATGGCAGTGGATGACAGTGGGATCTTGATTCATAAGACAGCGACGAATAGGAGGAGCCCGCGCGCATCTTTAAATAGGCTGTTTGCTGCCTCTTCTCTCGCTTACGGCCATACCACCCTGAACACGCCCGATCTCGTCTGATCTCGGAAGCTAAGCAGGGTCGGGCCTGGTTAGTACTTGGATGGGAGACCGCCTGGGAATACCAGGTGCTGTAAGCTTTTTCTTCTCATCTGTCATCAGCAGCTAAACAGGAGTTAAAGGTGAAAAGCAAAGCACATCTATGAACTGACATTTACTAACCACTAAGGGATGAAAAACACATATTTATCCGGTTCATTACACATCACAAAGGATATAAGATGCTGTTTTTTGTACAATAAAATGAATGGAGTATTGTGCACAAATAATTCTAATGCCAACACATAGGGATAGAGTAAATATAGCAGAGATAAGAAGTATTTCAAGGCATTGTATAGGGATGATGAGGAATAATATAGGAGACAGATTACATATGGCTGATAGTATGACGCCATCCGTGATATGTGACGTGTGTCTTTTCCACACTGAATGGCAGTGGATGACAGTGGGATCTTCACCTGTTAGACAGCGACGAATAGGAGGAGCCCGCGCGCATCTTTAAATAGGCTGTTTGCTGCCTATTCTCTCGCTTACGGCCATACCACCCTGAACACGCCCGATCTCGTCTGATCTCGGAAGCTAAGCAGGGTCGGGCCTGGTTAGTACTTGGATGGGAGACCGCCTGGGAATACCAGGTGCTGTAAGCTTTTTCTTCTCATCTGTCATCAACGGAGGGCGCTGCTGCTCCAGTAGTGCTCACAGGTGTCTGGGAAAGAGAGCTGCACTTTCTTATTTCTTTCACACAGATTGTGGGAGAAGAGAAAGGATTAATTCGAGGCAGATTACATATTTTGCACAAAACATTGAATGGAGCATTGTGCACAAATAATTCTAATGCCAACACATAGGGATAGAGTAAATATAGCAGAGATAAGAAGTATTTCAAGGCATTGTATAGGGATGATGAGGAATAATATAGGAGACAGATTACATATGGCTGATAGTATGACGCCATCCGTGATATGTGACGTGTGTCTTTTCCACACTGAATGGCAGTGGATGACAGTGGGATCTTCACCTTCTAGATAGCGACGAATAGGAGGAGCCTGCGCGCATCTTTAAATAGGCTGTTTGCTGCCTCTTCTCTCGCTTACGGCCATACCACCCTGAACACGCCCGATCTCGTCTGATCTCGGAAGCTAAGCAGGGTCGGGCCTGGTTAGTACTTGGACGGGAGACCGCCTGGGAATACCAGGTGCTGTAAGCTTTTTCTTCTCATCTGTCATCAGCAGCTAAACAGGAGTTAAAGGTGAAAAGCAAAGCACATCTATGAACTGACATTTACTAACCACTAAGTGATGAAAAACACATATTTATCCGGTTCATTACAGATCACAAAGGATATAAGATGCTGTTTTTTGTACAATAAAATGAATGGAGTATTGTGCACAAATAATCATAATGCCAACACATAGGGATAGAGTAAATATAGCAGAGATAACGAGTATTTCAATGCATTGTATAGGGATGATGAGGAATAATATAGAAGGCAGATTACATATGGCTGATAGTATGACGCCATCCGTGATATTTGACGTGTGTCTTTTCCACACTGAATGGCAGTGGATGAAAGTGGGATCTTGATTCATAAGACAGCGACGAATAGGAGGAGCCCGCGCGCATCTTTAAATAGGCTGTTTGCTGCCTCTTCTCTCGCTTACGGCCATACCACCCTGAACACGCCCGATCTCGTCTGATCTCGGAAGCTAAGCAGGGTAGGGCCTGGTTAGTACTTGGATGGGAGACCGCCTGGGAATACCAGGTGCTGTAAGCTTTTTCTTCTCATCTGTCATCAACGGAGGGCGCTGCTGCTCCAGTAGTGCTCACAGGCGGGAAAGAGAGCTGCACTTTCTTATTTCTTTCACACACACTGTGGGAGAAGAAAAACCACTAATTCCAGGCAGATTACATATTTTGCACAAAACATTGAATGGAGCATTGTGCACAAATAATTCTAATGCCAACACATAGGGATAGAGTAAATATAGCAGTGATAAGAAGTATTTCAAGGCATTGTATAGGGATGATGAGGAATAATATAGGAGACAGATTACATATGGCTGATAGTATGACGCCATCCGTGATATGTGACGTGTGTCTTTTCCACACTGAATTGCAGTGGATGACAGTGGGATCTTCACCTGTTAGATAGCGACGAATAGGAGGAGCCCGCGCGCATCTTTAAATAGGCTGTTTGCTGCCTCTTCTCTCGCTTACGGCCATACCACCCTGAACACGCCCGATCTCGTCTGATCTCGGAAGCTAAGCAGGGTCGGGCCTGGTTAGTACTTGGATGGGAGACCGCCTGGGAATACCAGGTGCTGTAAGCTTTTTCTTCTCATCTGTCATCAACGGAGGGCGCTGCTGCTCCAGTAGTGCTCACAGGTGTCTGGGAAAGAGAGCTGCACTTTCTTATTTCTTTCACACAGATTGTGGGAGAAGAGAAAGGATTAATTCGAGGCAGATTACATATTTTGCACAAAACATTGAATGGAGCATTGTGCACAAATAATTCTAATGCCAACACATAGGGATAGAGTAAATATAGCAGAGATAAGAAGTATTTCAAGGCATTGTATAGGGATGATGAGGAATAATATAGGAGACAGATTACATATGGCTGATAGTATGACGCCATCCGTGATATGTGACGTGTGTCTTTTCCACACTGAATGGCAGTGGATGACAGTGGGATCTTCACCTTCTAGATAGCGACGAATAGGAGGAGCCTGCGCGCATCTTTAAATAGGCTGTTTGCTGCCTCTTCTCTCGCTTACGGCCATACCACCCTGAACACGCCCGATCTCGTCTGATCTCGGAAGCTAAGCAGGGTCGGGCCTGGTTAGTACTTGGATGGGAGACCGCCTGGGAATACCAGGTGCTGTAAGCTTTTTCTTCTCATCTGTCATCAGCAGCTAAACAGGAGTTAAAGGTGAAAAGCAAAGCACATCTATGAACTGACATTTACTAACCACTAAGGGATGAAAAACACATATTTATCCGGTTCATTACACATCACAAAGGATATAAGATGCTGTTTTTTGTACAATAAAATGAATGGAGTATTGTGCACAAATAATTCTAATGCCAACACATAGGGATAGAGTAAATATAGCAGAGATAAGAAGTATTTCAAGGCATT
The DNA here is from genome assembly GCF_910596095.1 of Thunnus maccoyii. Taxonomy (NCBI): domain Eukaryota; kingdom Metazoa; phylum Chordata; class Actinopteri; order Scombriformes; family Scombridae; genus Thunnus; species Thunnus maccoyii. The sequence goes on from NC_056543.1 coordinate 30,774,934, forward strand.
GTATAGGGATGATGAGGAATAATATAGGAGACAGCTTACATATGGCTGATAGTATGACGCCATCCGTGATATTTGACGTGTGTCTTTTCCACACTGAATGGCAGTGGATGACAGTGGGATCTTGATTCATAAGACAGCGACGAATAGGAGGAGCCCGCGCGCATCTTTAAATAGGCTGTTTGCTGCCTCTTCTCTCGCTTACGGCCATACCACCCTGAACACGCCCGATCTCGTCTGATCTCGGAAGCTAAGCAGGGTCGGGCCTGGTTAGTACTTGGATGGGAGACCGCCTGGGAATACCAGGTGCTGTAAGCTTTTTCTTCTCATCTGTCATCAACGGAGGGCGCTGCTGCTCCAGTAGTGCTCACAGGTGTCTGGGAAAGAGAGCTGCACTTTCTTATTTCTTTCACACAGATTGTGGGAGAAGAGAAAGGATTAATTCGAGGCAGATTACATATTTTGCACAAAACATTGAATGGAGCATTGTGCACAAATAATTCTAATGCCAACACATAGGGATAGAGTAAATATAGCAGAGATAAGAAGTATTTCAAGGCATTGTATAGGGATGATGAGGAATAATATAGGAGACAGCTTACATATGGCTGATAGTATGACGCCATCCGTGATATTTGACGTGTGTCTTTTCCACACTGAATGGCAGTGGATGACAGTGGGATCTTCACCTGTTAGACAGCGACGAATAGGAGGAGCCCGCGCGCATCTTTAAATAGGCTGTTTGCTGCCTATTCTCTCGCTTACGGCCATACCACCCTGAACACGCCTGATCTCGGAAGCTAAGCAGGGTCGGGCCTGGTTAGTACTTGGATGGGAGACCGCCTGGGAATACCAGGTGCTGTAAGCTTTTTCTTCTCATCTGTCATCAACGGAGGGCGCTGCTGCTCCAGTAGTGCTCACAGGCGGGAAAGAGAGCTGCACTTTCTTATTTCTTTCACACACACTGTGGGAGAAGAAAAACCACTAATTCCAGGCAGATTACATATTTTGCACAAAACATTGAATGGAGCATTGTGTACAAATAATTCTAATGCCAACACATAGGGATAGAGTAAATATAGCAGTGATAAGAAGTATTTCAAGGCATTGTATAGGGATGATGAGGAATAATATAGGAGACAGATTACATATGGCTGATAGTATGACGCCATCCGTGATATTTGACGTGTGTCTTTTCCACACTGAATGGCAGTGGATGACAGTGGGATCTTCACCTTCTAGATAGCGACGAATAGGAGGAGCCCGCGCGCATCTTTAAATAGGCTGTTTGCTGCCTCTTCTCTCGCTTACGGCCATACCACCCTGAACACGCCCGATCTCGTCTGATCTCGGAAGCTAAGCAGGGTCGGGCCTGGTTAGTACTTGGATGGGAGACCGCCTGGGAATACCAGGTGCCGTAAGCTTTTTCTTCTCATCTGTCATCAACGGAGGGCGCTGCTGCTCCAGTAGTGCTCACAGGTGTCTGGGAAAGAGAGCTGCACTTTCTTATTTCTTTCACACAGATTGTGGGAGAAGAGAAAGGATTAATTCGAGGCAGATTACATATTTTGCACAAAACATTGAATGGAGTATTGTGCACAAATAATTCTAATGCCAACACATAGGGATAGAGTAAATATAGCAGAGATAAGAAGTATTTCAAGGCATTGTATAGGGATGATGAGGAATAATATAGGAGACAGATTACATATGGCTGATAGTATGACGCCATCCGTGATATGTGACGTGTGTCTTTTCCACACTGAATGGCAGTGGATGACAGTGGGATCTTCACCTTCTAGATAGCGACGAATAGGAGGAGCCTGCGCGCATCTTTAAATAGGCTGTTTGCTGCCTCTTCTCTCGCTTACGGCCATACCACCCTGAACACGCCCGATCTCGTCTGATCTCGGAAGCTAAGCAGGGTCGGGCCTGGTTAGTACTTGGACGGGAGACCGCCTGGGAATACCAGGTGCTGTAAGCTTTTTCTTCTCATCTGTCATCAGCAGCTAAACAGGAGTTAAAGGTGAAAAGCAAAGCACATCTATGAACTGACATTTACTAACCACTAAGTGATGAAAAACACATATTTATCCGGTTCATTACAGATCACAAAGGATATAAGATGCTGTTTTTTGTACAATAAAATGAATGGAGTATTGTGCACAAATAATCATAATGCCAACACATAGGGATAGAGTAAATATAGCAGAGATAACGAGTATTTCAATGCATTGTATAGGGATGATGAGGAATAATATAGAAGGCAGATTACATATGGCTGATAGTATGACGCCATCCGTGATATTTGACGTGTGTCTTTTCCACACTGAATGGCAGTGGATGAAAGTGGGATCTTGATTCATAAGACAGCGACGAATAGGAGGAGCCTGCGCGCATCTTTAAATAGGCTGTTTGCTGCCTCTTCTCTCGCTTACGGCCATACCACCCTGAACACGCCCGATCTCGTCTGATCTCGGAAGCTAAGCAGGGTAGGGCCTGGTTAGTACTTGGATGGGAGACCGCCTGGGAATACCAGGTGCTGTAAGCTTTTTCTTCTCATCTGTCATCAACGGAGGGCGCTGCTGCTCCAGTAGTGCTCACAGGCGGGAAAGAGAGCTGCACTTTCTTATTTCTTTCACACACACTGTGGGAGAAGAAAAACCACTAATTCCAGGCAGATTACATATTTTGCACAAAACATTGAATGGAGCATTGTGTACAAATAATTCTAATGCCAACACATAGGGATAGAGTAAATATAGCAGTGATAAGAAGTATTTCAAGGCATTGTATAGGGATGATGAGGAATAATATAGGAGACAGATTACATATGGCTGATAGTATGACGCCATCCGTGATATGTGACGTGTGTCTTTTCCACACTGAATTGCAGTGGATGACAGTGGGATCTTCACCTGTTAGATAGCGACGAATAGGAGGAGCCCGCGCGCATCTTTAAATAGGCTGTTTGCTGCCTCTTCTCTCGCTTACGGCCATACCACCCTGAACACGCCCGATCTCGTCTGATCTCGGAAGCTAAGCAGGGTCGGGCCTGGTTAGTACTTGGATGGGAGACCGCCTGGGAATACCAGGTGCCGTAAGCTTTTTCTTCTCATCTGTCATCAACGGAGGGCGCTGCTGCTCCAGTAGTGCTCACAGGTGTCTGGGAAAGAGAGCTGCACTTTCTTATTTCTTTCACACAGATTGTGGGAGAAGAGAAAGGATTAATTCGAGGCAGATTACATATTTTGCACAAAACATTGAATGGAGCATTGTGCACAAATAATTCTAATGCCAACACATAGGGATAGAGTAAATATAGCAGAGATAAGAAGTATTTCAAGGCATTGTATAGGGATGATGAGGAATAATATAGGAGACAGATTACATATGGCTGATAGTATGACGCCATCCGTGATATGTGACGTGTGTCTTTTCCACACTGAATGGCAGTGGATGACAGTGGGATCTTCACCTTCTAGATAGCGACGAATAGGAGGAGCCCGCGCGCATCTTTAAATAGGCTGTTTGCTGCCTCTTCTCTCGCTTACAGCCATACCACCCTGAACACGCCCGATCTCGTCTGATCTCGGAAGCTAAGCAGGGTCGGGCCTGGTTAGTACTTGGATGGGAGACCGCCTGGGAATACCAGGTGCTGTAAGCTTTTTCTTCTCATCTGTCATCATCAGCAGCTAAACAGGAGTTAAAGGTGAAAAGCAAAGCACATCTATGAACTGACATTTACTAACCACTAAGGGATGAAAAACACATATTTATCCGGTTCATTACAGATCACAAAGGATATAAGATGCTGTTTTTTGTACAATAAAATGAATGGAGTATTGTGCACAAATAATCATAATGCCAACACATAGGGATAGAGTAAATATAGCAGAGATAACGAGTATTTCAATGCATTGTATAGGGATGATGAGGAATAATATAGGAGACAGATTACATATGGCTGATAGTATGACGCCATCCGTGATATTTGACGTGTGTCTTTTCCACACTGAATGGCAGTGGATGAAAGTGGGATCTTGATTCATAAGACAGCGACGAATAGGAGGAGCCCGCGCGCATCTTTAAATAGGCTGTTTGCTGCCTCTTCTCTCGCTTACGGCCATACCACCCTGAACACGCCCGATCTCGTCTGATCGCGGAAGCTAAGCAGGGTCGGGCCTGGTTAGTACTAGGATGGGAGACCGCCTGGGAATACCAGGTGCTGTAAGCTTTTTCTTCTCATCTGTCATCAACGGAGGGCGCTGCTGCTCCAGTAGTGCTCACAGGCGGGAAAGAGAGCTGCACTTTCTTATTTCTTTCACACAGACTGTGGGAGAAGAAAAACCACTAATTCCAGGCAGATTACATATTTTGCACAAAACATTGAATGGAGCATTGTGCACAAATAATTCTAATGCCAACACATAGGGATAGAGTAAATATAGCAGTGATAAGAAGTATTTCAAGGCATTGTATAGGGATGATGAGGAATAATATAGGAGACAGATTACATATGGCTGATAGTATGACGCCATCCGTGATATGTGACGTGTGTCTTTTCCACACTGAATGGCAGTGGATGACAGTGGGATCTTCACCTGTTAGATAGCGACGAATAGGAGGAGCCCGCGCGCATCTTTAAATAGGCTGTTTGCTGCCTCTTCTCTCGCTTACGGCCATACCACCCTGAACACGCCCGATCTCGTCTGATCTCGGAAGCTAAGCAGGGTCGGGCCTGGTTAGTACTTGGATGGGAGACCGCCTGGGAATACCAGGTGCTGTAAGCTTTTTCTTCTCATCTGTCATCAGCAGCTAAACAGGAGTTAAAGGTGAAAAGCAAAGCACATCTATGAACTGACATTTACTAACCACTAAGGGATGAAAAACACATATTTATCCGGTTCATTACAGATCACAAAGGATATAAGATGCTGTTTTTTGTACAATAAAATGAATGGAGCATTGTGCACAAATAATTCTAATGCCAACACATAGGGATAGAGTAAATATAGCAGAGATAAGAAGTATTTCAAGGCATTGTATAGGGATGATGAGGAATAATATAGGAGACAGATTACATATGGCTGATAGTATGACGCCATCCGTGATATTTGACGTGTGTCTTTTCCACACTGAATGGCAGTGGATGACAGTGGGATCTTCACCTGTTAGACAGCGACGAATAGGAGGAGCCCGCGCGCATCTTTAAATAGGCTGTTTGCTGCCTATTCTCTCGCTTACGGCCATACCACCCTGAACACGCCCGATCTCGTCTGATCTCGGAAGCTAAGCAGGGTCGGGCCTGGTTAGTACTTGGATGGGAGACCGCCTGGGAATACCAGGTGCTGTAAGCTTTTTCTTCTCATCTGTCATCAACGGAGGGCGCTGCTGCTCCAGTAGTGCTCACAGGTGTCTGGGAAAGAGAGCTGCACTTTCTTATTTCTTTCACACAGATTGTGGGAGAAGAGAAAGGATTAATTCGAGGCAGATTACATATTTTGCACAAAACATTGAATGGAGCATTGTGCACAAATAATTCTAATGCCAACACATAGGGATAGAGTAAATATAGCAGAGATAAGAAGTATTTCAAGGCATTGTATAGGGATGATGAGGAATAATATAGGAGACAGATTACATATGGCTGATAGTATGACGCCATCCGTGATATGTGACGTGTGTCTTTTCCACACTGAATGGCAGTGGATGACAGTGGGATCTTGATTCATAAGACAGCGACGAATAGGAGGAGCCCGCGCGCATCTTTAAATAGGCTGTTTGCTGCCTCTTCTCTCGCTTACGGCCATACCACCCTGAACACGCCCGATCTCGTCTGATCTCGGAAGCTAAGCAGGGTCGGGCCTGGTTAGTACTTGGATGGGAGACCGCCTGGGAATACCAGGTGCTGTAAGCTTTTTCTTCTCATCTGTCATCAACGGAGGGCGCTGCTGCTCCAGTAGTGCTCACAGGTGTCTGGGAAAGAGAGCTGCACTTTCTTATTTCTTTCACACAGATTGTGGGAGAAGAGAAAGGATTAATTCGAGGCAGATTACATATTTTGCACAAAACATTGAATGGAGCATTGTGCACAAATAATTCTAATGCCAACACATAGGGATAGAGTAAATATAGCAGAGATAAGAAGTATTTCAAGGCATTGTATAGGGATGATGAGGAATAATATAGGAGACAGATTACATATGGCTGATAGTATGACGCCATCCGTGATATGTGACGTGTGTCTTTTCCACACTGAATGGCAGTGGATGACAGTGGGATCTTCACCTTCTAGATAGCGACGAATAGGAGGAGCCTGCGCGCATCTTTAAATAGGCTGTTTGCTGCCTCTTCTCTCGCTTACGGCCATACCACCCTGAACACGCCCGATCTCGTCTGATCTCGGAAGCTAAGCAGGGTCGGGCCTGGTTAGTACTTGGATGGGAGACCGCCTGGGAATACCAGGTGCTGTAAGCTTTTTCTTCTCATCTGTCATCAGCAGCTAAACAGGAGTTAAAGGTGAAAAGCAAAGCACATCTATGAACTGACATTTACTAACCACTAAGGGATGAAAAACACATATTTATCCGGTTCATTACAGATCACAAAGGATATAAGATGCTGTTTTTTGTACAATAAAATGAATGGAGTATTGTGCACAAATAATCATAATGCCAACACATAGGGATAGAGTAAATATAGCAGAGATAACGAGTATTTCAATGCATTGTATAGGGATGATGAGGAATAATATAGAAGGCAGATTACATATGGCTGATAGTATGACGCCATCCGTGATATTTGACGTGTGTCTTTTCCACACTGAATGGCAGTGGATGAAAGTGGGATCTTGATTCATAAGACAGCGACGAATAGGAGGAGCCCGCGCGCATCTTTAAAATAGGCTGTTTGCTGCCTCTTCTCTCGCTTACGGCCATACCACCCTGAACACGCCCGATCTCGTCTGATCTCGGAAGCTAAGCAGGGTCGGGCCTGGTTAGTACTTGGATGGGAGACCGCCTGGGAATACCAGGTGCTGTAAGCTTTTTCTTCTCATCTGTCATCAACGGAGGGCGCTGCTGCTCCAGTAGTGCTCACAGGCGGGAAAGAGAGCTGCACTTTCTTATTTCTTTCACACAGACTGTGGGAGAAGAAAAACCACTAATTCCAGGCAGATTACATATTTTGCACAAAACATTGAATGGAGCATTGTGCACAAATAATTCTAATGCCAACACATAGGGATAGAGTAAATATAGCAGTGATAAGAAGTATTTCAAGGCATTGTATAGGGATGATGAGGAATAATATAGGAGACAGATTACATATGGCTGATAGTATGACGCCATCCGTGATATGTGACGTGTGTCTTTTCCACACTGAATGGCAGTGGATGACAGTGGGATCTTCACCTGTTAGATAGCGACGAATAGGAGGAGCCCGCGCGCATCTTTAAATAGGCTGTTTGCTGCCTCTTCTCTCGCTTACGGCCATACCACCCTGAACACGCCCGATCTCGTCTGATCTCGGAAGCTAAGCAGGGTCGGGCCTGGTTAGTACTTGGATGGGAGACCGCCTGGGAATACCAGGTGCTGTAAGCTTTTTCTTCTCATCTGTCATCAGCAGCTAAACAGGAGTTAAAGGTGAAAAGCAAAGCACATCTATGAACTGACATTTACTAACCACTAAGGGATGAAAAACACATATTTATCCGGTTCATTACAGATCACAAAGGATATAAGATGCTGTTTTTTGTACAATAAAATGAATGGAGCATTGTGCACAAATAATTCTAATGCCAACACATAGGGATAGAGTAAATATAGCAGAGATAAGAAGTATTTCAAGGCATTGTATAGGGATGATGAGGAATAATATAGGAGACAGATTACATATGGCTGATAGTATGACGCCATCCGTGATATTTGACGTGTGTCTTTTCCACACTGAATGGCAGTGGATGACAGTGGGATCTTCACCTGTTAGACAGCGACGAATAGGAGGAGCCCGCGCGCATCTTTAAATAGGCTGTTTGCTGCCTATTCTCTCGCTTACGGCCATACCACCCTGAACACGCCCGATCTCGTCTGATCTCGGAAGCTAAGCAGGGTCGGGCCTGGTTAGTACTTGGATGGGAGACCGCCTGGGAATACCAGGTGCTGTAAGCTTTTTCTTCTCATCTGTCATCAACGGAGGGCGCTGCTGCTCCAGTAGTGCTCACAGGTGTCTGGGAAAGAGAGCTGCACTTTCTTATTTCTTTCACACAGATTGTGGGAGAAGAGAAAGGATTAATTCGAGGCAGATTACATATTTTGCACAAAACATTGAATGGAGCATTGTGCACAAATAATTCTAATGCCAACACATAGGGATAGAGTAAATATAGCAGAGATAAGAAGTATTTCAAGGCATTGTATAGGGATGATGAGGAATAATATAGGAGACAGATTACATATGGCTGATAGTATGACGCCATCCGTGATATGTGACGTGTGTCTTTTCCACACTGAATGGCAGTGGATGACAGTGGGATCTTGATTCATAAGACAGCGACGAATAGGAGGAGCCCGCGCGCATCTTTAAATAGGCTGTTTGCTGCCTCTTCTCTCGCTTACGGCCATACCACCCTGAACACGCCCGATCTCGTCTGATCTCGGAAGCTAAGCAGGGTCGGGCCTGGTTAGTACTTGGATGGGAGACCGCCTGGGAATACCAGGTGCTGTAAGCTTTTTCTTCTCATCTGTCATCAACGGAGGGCGCTGCTGCTCCAGTAGTGCTCACAGGTGTCTGGGAAAGAGAGCTGCACTTTCTTATTTCTTTCACACAGATTGTGGGAGAAGAGAAAGGATTAATTCGAGGCAGATTACATATTTTGCACAAAACATTGAATGGAGCATTGTGCACAAATAATTCTAATGCCAACACATAGGGATAGAGTAAATATAGCAGAGATAAGAAGTATTTCAAGGCATTGTATAGGGATGATGAGGAATAATATAGGAGACAGATTACATATGGCTGATAGTATGACGCCATCCGTGATATGTGACGTGTGTCTTTTCCACACTGAATGGCAGTGGATGACAGTGGGATCTTCACCTTCTAGATAGCGACGAATAGGAGGAGCCCGCGCGCATCTTTAAATAGGCTGTTTGCTGCCTCTTCTCTCGCTTACGGCCATACCACCCTGAACACGCCCGATCTCGTCTGATCTCGGAAGCTAAGCAGGGTCGGGCCTGGTTAGTACTTGGACGGGAGACCGCCTGGGAATACCAGGTGCTGTAAGCTTTTTCTTCTCATCTGTCATCAGCAGCTAAACAGGAGTTAAAGGTGAAAAGCAAAGCACATCTATGAACTGACATTTACTAACCACTAAGGGATGAAAAACACATATTTATCCGGTTCATTACAGATCACAAAGGATATAAGATGCTGTTTTTTGTACAATAAAATGAATGGAGTATTGTGCACAAATAATCATAATGCCAACACATAGGGATAGAGTAAATATAGCAGAGATAACGAGTATTTCAATGCATTGTATAGGGATGATGAGGAATAATATAGAAGGCAGATTACATATGGCTGATAGTATGACGCCATCCGTGATATTTGACGTGTGTCTTTTCCACACTGAATGGCAGTGGATGAAAGTGGGATCTTGATTCATAAGACAGCGACGAATAGGAGGAGCCCGCGCGCATCTTTAAAATAGGCTGTTTGCTGCCTCTTCTCTCGCTTACGGCCATACCACCCTGAACACGCCCGATCTCGTCTGATCTCGGAAGCTAAGCAGGGTCGGGCCTGGTTAGTACTTGGATGGGAGACCGCCTGGGAATACCAGGTGCTGTAAGCTTTTTCTTCTCATCTGTCATCAACGGAGGGCGCTGCTGCTCCAGTAGTGCTCACAGGCGGGAAAGAGAGCTGCACTTTCTTATTTCTTTCACACAGACTGTGGGAGAAGAAAAACCACTAATTCCAGGCAGATTACATATTTTGCACAAAACATTGAATGGAGCATTGTGCACAAATAATTCTAATGCCAACACATAGGGATAGAGTAAATATAGCAGTGATAAGAAGTATTTCAAGGCATTGTATAGGGATGATGAGGAATAATATAGGAGACAGATTACATATGGCTGATAGTATGACGCCATCCGTGATATGTGACGTGTGTCTTTTCCACACTGAATGGCAGTGGATGACAGTGGGATCTTCACCTGTTAGATAGCGACGAATAGGAGGAGCCCGCGCGCATCTTTAAATAGGCTGTTTGCTGCCTCTTCTCTCGCTTACGGCCATACCACCCTGAACACGCCCGATCTCGTCTGATCTCGGAAGCTAAGCAGGGTCGGGCCTGGTTAGTACTTGGATGGGAGACCGCCTGGGAATACCAGGTGCTGTAAGCTTTTTCTTCTCATCTGTCATCAACGGAGGGCGCTGCTGCTCCAGTAGTGCTCACAGGTGTCTGGGAAAGAGAGCTGCACTTTCTTATTTCTTTCACACAGATTGTGGGAGAAGAGAAAGGATTAATTCGAGGCAGATTACATATTTTGCACAAAACATTGAATGGAGCATTGTGCACAAATAATTCTAATGCCAACACATAGGGATAGAGTAAATATAGCAGAGATAAGAAGTATTTCAAGGCATTGTATAGGGATGATGAGGAATAATATAGGAGACAGATTACATATGGCTGATAGTATGACGCCATCCGTGATATGTGACGTGTGTCTTTTCCACACTGAATGGCAGTGGATGACAGTGGGATCTTCACCTTCTAGATAGCGACGAATAGGAGGAGCCCGCGCGCATCTTTAAATAGGCTGTTTGCTGCCTCTTCTCTCGCTTACGGCCATACCACCCTGAACACGCCCGATCTCGTCTGATCTCGGAAGCTAAGCAGGGTCGGGCCTGGTTAGTACTTGGATGGGAGACCGCCTGGGAATACCAGGTGCTGTAAGCTTTTTCTTCTCATCTGTCATCATCAGCAGCTAAACAGGAGTTAAAGGTGAAAAGCAAAGCACATCTATGAACTGACATTTACTAACCACTAAGTGATGAAAAACACATATTTATCCGGTTCATTACAGATCACAAAGGATATAAGATGCTGTTTTTTGTACAATAAAATGAATGGAGTATTGTGCACAAATAATCATAATGCCAACACATAGGGATAGAGTAAATATAGCACAGATAACGAGTATTTCAATGCATTGTATAGGGATGATGAGGAATAATATAGGAGACAGATTACATATGGCTGATAGTATGACGCCATCCGTGATATTTGACGTGTGTCTTTTCCACACTGAATGGCAGTGGATGAAAGTGGGATCTTGATTCATAAGACAGCGACGAATAGGAGGAGCCCGCGCGCATCTTTAAATAGGCTGTTTGCTGCCTCTTCTCTCGCTTACGGCCATACCACCCTGAACACGCCCGATCTCGTCTGATCTCGGAAGCTAAGCAGGGTCGGGCCTGGTTAGTACTTGGATGGGAGACCGCCTGGGAATACCAGGTGCTGTAAGCTTTTTCTTCTCATCTGTCATCAACGGAGGGCGCTGCTGCTCCAGTAGTGCTCACAGGTGTCTGGGAAAGAGAGCTGCACTTTCTTATTTCTTTCACACAGATTGTGGGAGAAGAGAAAGGATTAATTCGAGGCAGATTACATATTTTGCACAAAACATTGAATGGAGCATTGTGCACAAATAATTCTAATGCCAACACATAGGGATAGAGTAAATATAGCAGTGATAAGAAGTATTTCAAGGCATTGTATAGGGATGATGAGGAATAATATAGGAGACAGATTACATATGGCTGATAGTATGACGCCATCCGTGATATGTGACGTGTGTCTTTTCCACACTGAATGGCAGTGGATGACAGTGGGATCTTCACCTGTTAGACAGCGACGAATAGGAGGAGCCCGCGCGCATCTTTAAATAGGCTGTTTGCTGCCTATTCTCTCGCTTACGGCCATACCACCCTGAACACGCCCGATCTCGTCTGATCTCGGAAGCTAAGCAGGGTCGGGCCTGGTTAGTACTTGGATGGGAGACCGCCTGGGAATACCAGGTGCTGTAAGCTTTTTCTTCTCATCTGTCATCAACGGAGGGCGCTGCTGCTCCAGTAGTGCTCACAGGTGTCTGGGAAAGAGAGCTGCACTTTCTTATTTCTTTCACACAGATTGTGGGAGAAGAGAAAGGATTAATTCGAGGCAGATTACATATTTTGCACAAAACATTGAATGGAGCATTGTGCACAAATAATTCTAATGCCAACACATAGGGATAGAGTAAATATAGCAGAGATAAGAAGTATTTCAAGGCATTGTATAGGGATGATGAGGAATAATATAGGAGACAGATTACATATGGCTGATAGTATGACGCCATCCGTGATATGTGACGTGTGTCTTTTCCACACTGAATGGCAGTGGATGACAGTGGGATCTTCACCTTCTAGATAGCGACGAATAGGAGGAGCCTGCGCGCATCTTTAAATAGGCTGTTTGCTGCCTCTTCTCTCGCTTACGGCCATACCACCCTGAACACGCCCGATCTCGTCTGATCTCGGAAGCTAAGCAGGGTCGGGCCTGGTTAGTACTTGGACGGGAGACCGCCTGGGAATACCAGGTGCTGTAAGCTTTTTCTTCTCATCTGTCATCAGCAGCTAAACAGGAGTTAAAGGTGAAAAGCAAAGCACATCTATGAACTGACATTTACTAACCACTAAGTGATGAAAAACACATATTTATCCGGTTCATTACAGATCACAAAGGATATAAGATGCTGTTTTTTGTACAATAAAATGAATGGAGTATTGTGCACAAATAATCATAATGCCAACACATAGGGATAGAGTAAATATAGCAGAGATAACGAGTATTTCAATGCATTGTATAGGGATGATGAGGAATAATATAGAAGGCAGATTACATATGGCTGATAGTATGACGCCATCCGTGATATTTGACGTGTGTCTTTTCCACACTGAATGGCAGTGGATGAAAGTGGGATCTTGATTCATAAGACAGCGACGAATAGGAGGAGCCCGCGCGCATCTTTAAATAGGCTGTTTGCTGCCTCTTCTCTCGCTTACGGCCATACCACCCTGAACACGCCCGATCTCGTCTGATCTCGGAAGCTAAGCAGGGTAGGGCCTGGTTAGTACTTGGATGGGAGACCGCCTGGGAATACCAGGTGCTGTAAGCTTTTTCTTCTCATCTGTCATCAACGGAGGGCGCTGCTGCTCCAGTAGTGCTCACAGGCGGGAAAGAGAGCTGCACTTTCTTATTTCTTTCACACACACTGTGGGAGAAGAAAAACCACTAATTCCAGGCAGATTACATATTTTGCACAAAACATTGAATGGAGCATTGTGCACAAATAATTCTAATGCCAACACATAGGGATAGAGTAAATATAGCAGTGATAAGAAGTATTTCAAGGCATTGTATAGGGATGATGAGGAATAATATAGGAGACAGATTACATATGGCTGATAGTATGACGCCATCCGTGATATGTGACGTGTGTCTTTTCCACACTGAATTGCAGTGGATGACAGTGGGATCTTCACCTGTTAGATAGCGACGAATAGGAGGAGCCCGCGCGCATCTTTAAATAGGCTGTTTGCTGCCTCTTCTCTCGCTTACGGCCATACCACCCTGAACACGCCCGATCTCGTCTGATCTCGGAAGCTAAGCAGGGTCGGGCCTGGTTAGTACTTGGATGGGAGACCGCCTGGGAATACCAGGTGCTGTAAGCTTTTTCTTCTCATCTGTCATCAACGGAGGGCGCTGCTGCTCCAGTAGTGCTCACAGGTGTCTGGGAAAGAGAGCTGCACTTTCTTATTTCTTTCACACAGATTGTGGGAGAAGAGAAAGGATTAATTCGAGGCAGATTACATATTTTGCACAAAACATTGAATGGAGCATTGTGCACAAATAATTCTAATGCCAACACATAGGGATAGAGTAAATATAGCAGAGATAAGAAGTATTTCAAGGCATTGTATAGGGATGATGAGGAATAATATAGGAGACAGATTACATATGGCTGATAGTATGACGCCATCCGTGATATGTGACGTGTGTCTTTTCCACACTGAATGGCAGTGGATGACAGTGGGATCTTCACCTTCTAGATAGCGACGAATAGGAGGAGCCTGCGCGCATCTTTAAATAGGCTGTTTGCTGCCTCTTCTCTCGCTTACGGCCATACCACCCTGAACACGCCCGATCTCGTCTGATCTCGGAAGCTAAGCAGGGTCGGGCCTGGTTAGTACTTGGATGGGAGACCGCCTGGGAATACCAGGTGCTGTAAGCTTTTTCTTCTCATCTGTCATCAGCAGCTAAACAGGAGTTAAAGGTGAAAAGCAAAGCACATCTATGAACTGACATTTACTAACCACTAAGGGATGAAAAACACATATTTATCCGGTTCATTACACATCACAAAGGATATAAGATGCTGTTTTTTGTACAATAAAATGAATGGAGTATTGTGCACAAATAATTCTAATGCCAACACATAGGGATAGAGTAAATATAGCAGAGATAAGAAGTATTTCAAGGCATTGTATAGGGATGATGAGGAATAATATAGGAGACAGCTTACATATGGCTGATAGTATGACGCCATCCGTGATATTTGACGTGTGTCTTTTCCACACTGAATGGCAGTGGATGACAGTGGGATCTTGATTCATAAGACAGCGACGAATAGGAGGAGCCCGCGCGCATCTTTAAATAGGCTGTTTGCTGCCTCTTCTCTCGCTTACGGCCATACCACCCTGAACACGCCCGATCTCGTCTGATCTCGGAAGCTAAGCAGGGTCGGGCCTGGTTAGTACTTGGATGGGAGACCGCCTGGGAATACCAGGTGCTGTAAGCTTTTTCTTCTCATCTGTCATCAACGGAGGGCGCTGCTGCTCCAGTAGTGCTCACAGGTGTCTGGGAAAGAGAGCTGCACTTTCTTATTTCTTTCACACAGATTGTGGGAGAAGAGAAAGGATTAATTCGAGGCAGATTACATATTTTGCACAAAACATTGAATGGAGCATTGTGCACAAATAATTCTAATGCCAACACATAGGGATAGAGTAAATATAGCAGAGATAAGAAGTATTTCAAGGCATTGTATAGGGATGATGAGGAATAATATAGGAGACAGATTACATATGGCTGATAGTATGACGCCATCCGTGATATGTGACGTGTGTCTTTTCCACACTGAATGGCAGTGGATGACAGTGGGATCTTGATTCATAAGACAGCGACGAATAGGAGGAGCCCGCGCGCATCTTTAAATAGGCTGTTTGCTGCCTCTTCTCTCGCTTACGGCCATACCACCCTGAACACGCCCGATCTCGTCTGATCTCGGAAGCTAAGCAGGGTCGGGCCTGGTTAGTACTTGGATGGGAGACCGCCTGGGAATACCAGGTGCTGTAAGCTTTTTCTTCTCATCTGTCATCAACGGAGGGCGCTGCTGCTCCAGTAGTGCTCACAGGTGTCTGGGAAAGAGAGCTGCACTTTCTTATTTCTTTCACACAGATTGTGGGAGAAGAGAAAGGATTAATTCGAGGCAGATTACATATTTTGCACAAAACATTGAATGGAGCATTGTGCACAAATAATTCTAATGCCAACACATAGGGATAGAGTAAATATAGCAGAGATAAGAAGTATTTCAAGGCATTGTATAGGGATGATGAGGAATAATATAGGAGACAGATTACATATGGCTGATAGTATGACGCCATCCGTGATATGTGACGTGTGTCTTTTCCACACTGAATGGCAGTGGATGACAGTGGGATCTTCACCTTCTAGATAGCGACGAATAGGAGGAGCCTGCGCGCATCTTTAAATAGGCTGTTTGCTGCCTCTTCTCTCGCTTACGGCCATACCACCCTGAACACGCCCGATCTCGTCTGATCTCGGAAGCTAAGCAGGGTCGGGCCTGGTTAGTACTTGGACGGGAGACCGCCTGGGAATACCAGGTGCTGTAAGCTTTTTCTTCTCATCTGTCATCAGCAGCTAAACAGGAGTTAAAGGTGAAAAGCAAAGCACATCTATGAACTGACATTTACTAACCACTAAGGGATGAAAAACACATATTTATCCGGTTCATTACAGATCACAAAGGATATAAGATGCTGTTTTTTGTACAATAAAATGAATGGAGTATTGTGCACAAATAATCATAATGCCAACACATAGGGATAGAGTAAATATAGCAGAGATAACGAGTATTTCAATGCATTGTATAGGGATGATGAGGAATAATATAGAAGGCAGATTACATATGGCTGATAGTATGACGCCATCCGTGATATTTGACGTGTGTCTTTTCCACACTGAATGGCAGTGGATGAAAGTGGGATCTTGATTCATAAGACAGCGACGAATAGGAGGAGCCCGCGCGCATCTTTAAAATAGGCTGTTTGCTGCCTCTTCTCTCGCTTACGGCCATACCACCCTGAACACGCCCGATCTCGTCTGATCTCGGAAGCTAAGCAGGGTCGGGCCTGGTTAGTACTTGGATGGGAGACCGCCTGGGAATACCAGGTGCTGTAAGCTTTTTCTTCTCATCTGTCATCAACGGAGGGCGCTGCTGCTCCAGTAGTGCTCACAGGCGGGAAAGAGAGCTGCACTTTCTTATTTCTTTCACACAGACTGTGGGAGAAGAAAAACCACTAATTCCAGGCAGATTACATATTTTGCACAAAACATTGAATGGAGCATTGTGCACAAATAATTCTAATGCCAACACATAGGGATAGAGTAAATATAGCAGTGATAAGAAGTATTTCAAGGCATTGTATAGGGATGATGAGGAATAATATAGGAGACAGATTACATATGGCTGATAGTATGACGCCATCCGTGATATGTGACGTGTGTCTTTTCCACACTGAATGGCAGTGGATGACAGTGGGATCTTCACCTGTTAGATAGCGACGAATAGGAGGAGCCCGCGCGCATCTTTAAATAGGCTGTTTGCTGCCTCTTCTCTCGCTTACGGCCATACCACCCTGAACACGCCCGATCTCGTCTGATCTCGGAAGCTAAGCAGGGTCGGGCCTGGTTAGTACTTGGATGGGAGACCGCCTGGGAATACCAGGTGCTGTAAGCTTTTTCTTCTCATCTGTCATCAGCAGCTAAACAGGAGTTAAAGGTGAAAAGCAAAGCACATCTATGAACTGACATTTACTAACCACTAAGGGATGAAAAACACATATTTATCCGGTTCATTACAGATCACAAAGGATATAAGATGCTGTTTTTTGTACAATAAAATGAATGGAGTATTGTGCACAAATAATCATAATGCCAACACATAGGGATAGAGTAAATATAGCAGAGATAACGAGTATTTCAATGCATTGTATAGGGATGATGAGGAATAATATAGAAGGCAGATTACATATGGCTGATAGTATGACGCCATCCGTGATATTTGACGTGTGTCTTTTCCACACTGAATGGCAGTGGATGAAAGTGGGATCTTGATTCATAAGACAGCGACGAATAGGAGGAGCCCGCGCGCATCTTTAAAATAGGCTGTTTGCTGCCTCTTCTCTCGCTTACGGCCATACCACCCTGAACACGCCCGATCTCGTCTGATCTCGGAAGCTAAGCAGGGTCGGGCCTGGTTAGTACTTGGATGGGAGACCGCCTGGGAATACCAGGTGCTGTAAGCTTTTTCTTCTCATCTGTCATCAACGGAGGGCGCTGCTGCTCCAGTAGTGCTCACAGGCGGGAAAGAGAGCTGCACTTTCTTATTTCTTTCACACAGACTGTGGGAGAAGAAAAACCACTAATTCCAGGCAGATTACATATTTTGCACAAAACATTGAATGGAGCATTGTGCACAAATAATTCTAATGCCAACACATAGGGATAGAGTAAATATAGCAGTGATAAGAAGTATTTCAAGGCATTGTATAGGGATGATGAGGAATAATATAGGAGACAGATTACATATGGCTGATAGTATGACGCCATCCGTGATATGTGACGTGTGTCTTTTCCACACTGAATGGCAGTGGATGACAGTGGGATCTTCACCTGTTAGATAGCGACGAATAGGAGGAGCCCGCGCGCATCTTTAAATAGGCTGTTTGCTGCCTCTTCTCTCGCTTACGGCCATACCACCCTGAACACGCCCGATCTCGTCTGATCTCGGAAGCTAAGCAGGGTCGGGCCTGGTTAGTACTTGGATGGGAGACCGCCTGGGAATACCAGGTGCTGTAAGCTTTTTCTTCTCATCTGTCATCAGCAGCTAAACAGGAGTTAAAGGTGAAAAGCAAAGCACATCTATGAACTGACATTTACTAACCACTAAGGGATGAAAAACACATATTTATCCGGTTCATTACAGATCACAAAGGATATAAGATGCTGTTTTTTGTACAATAAAATGAATGGAGCATTGTGCACAAATAATTCTAATGCCAACACATAGGGATAGAGTAAATATAGCAGAGATAAGAAGTATTTCAAGGCATTGTATAGGGATGATGAGGAATAATATAGGAGACAGATTACATATGGCTGATAGTATGACGCCATCCGTGATATTTGACGTGTGTCTTTTCCACACTGAATGGCAGTGGATGACAGTGGGATCTTCACCTGTTAGACAGCGACGAATAGGAGGAGCCCGCGCGCATCTTTAAATAGGCTGTTTGCTGCCTATTCTCTCGCTTACGGCCATACCACCCTGAACACGCCCGATCTCGTCTGATCTCGGAAGCTAAGCAGGGTCGGGCCTGGTTAGTACTTGGATGGGAGACCGCCTGGGAATACCAGGTGCTGTAAGCTTTTTCTTCTCATCTGTCATCAACGGAGGGCGCTGCTGCTCCAGTAGTGCTCACAGGTGTCTGGGAAAGAGAGCTGCACTTTCTTATTTCTTTCACACAGATTGTGGGAGAAGAGAAAGGATTAATTCGAGGCAGATTACATATTTTGCACAAAACATTGAATGGAGCATTGTGCACAAATAATTCTAATGCCAACACATAGGGATAGAGTAAATATAGCAGAGATAAGAAGTATTTCAAGGCATTGTATAGGGATGATGAGGAATAATATAGGAGACAGATTACATATGGCTGATAGTATGACGCCATCCGTGATATGTGACGTGTGTCTTTTCCACACTGAATGGCAGTGGATGACAGTGGGATCTTGATTCATAAGACAGCGACGAATAGGAGGAGCCCGCGCGCATCTTTAAATAGGCTGTTTGCTGCCTCTTCTCTCGCTTACGGCCATACCACCCTGAACACGCCCGATCTCGTCTGATCTCGGAAGCTAAGCAGGGTCGGGCCTGGTTAGTACTTGGATGGGAGACCGCCTGGGAATACCAGGTGCTGTAAGCTTTTTCTTCTCATCTGTCATCAACGGAGGGCGCTGCTGCTCCAGTAGTGCTCACAGGTGTCTGGGAAAGAGAGCTGCACTTTCTTATTTCTTTCACACAGATTGTGGGAGAAGAGAAAGGATTAATTCGAGGCAGATTACATATTTTGCACAAAACATTGAATGGAGCATTGTGCACAAATAATTCTAATGCCAACACATAGGGATAGAGTAAATATAGCAGAGATAAGAAGTATTTCAAGGCATTGTATAGGGATGATGAGGAATAATATAGGAGACAGATTACATATGGCTGATAGTATGACGCCATCCGTGATATGTGACGTGTGTCTTTTCCACACTGAATGGCAGTGGATGACAGTGGGATCTTCACCTTCTAGATAGCGACGAATAGGAGGAGCCTGCGCGCATCTTTAAATAGGCTGTTTGCTGCCTCTTCTCTCGCTTACGGCCATACCACCCTGAACACGCCCGATCTCGTCTGATCTCGGAAGCTAAGCAGGGTCGGGCCTGGTTAGTACTTGGACGGGAGACCGCCTGGGAATACCAGGTGCTGTAAGCTTTTTCTTCTCATCTGTCATCAGCAGCTAAACAGGAGTTAAAGGTGAAAAGCAAAGCACATCTATGAACTGACATTTACTAACCACTAAGGGATGAAAAACACATATTTATCCGGTTCATTACAGATCACAAAGGATATAAGATGCTGTTTTTTGTACAATAAAATGAATGGAGTATTGTGCACAAATAATCATAATGCCAACACATAGGGATAGAGTAAATATAGCAGAGATAACGAGTATTTCAATGCATTGTATAGGGATGATGAGGAATAATATAGAAGGCAGATTACATATGGCTGATAGTATGACGCCATCCGTGATATTTGACGTGTGTCTTTTCCACACTGAATGGCAGTGGATGAAAGTGGGATCTTGATTCATAAGACAGCGACGAATAGGAGGAGCCCGCGCGCATCTTTAAAATAGGCTGTTTGCTGCCTCTTCTCTCGCTTACGGCCATACCACCCTGAACACGCCCGATCTCGTCTGATCTCGGAAGCTAAGCAGGGTCGGGCCTGGTTAGTACTTGGATGGGAGACCGCCTGGGAATACCAGGTGCTGTAAGCTTTTTCTTCTCATCTGTCATCAACGGAGGGCGCTGCTGCTCCAGTAGTGCTCACAGGCGGGAAAGAGAGCTGCACTTTCTTATTTCTTTCACACAGACTGTGGGAGAAGAAAAACCACTAATTCCAGGCAGATTACATATTTTGCACAAAACATTGAATGGAGCATTGTGCACAAATAATTCTAATGCCAACACATAGGGATAGAGTAAATATAGCAGTGATAAGAAGTATTTCAAGGCATTGTATAGGGATGATGAGGAATAATATAGGAGACAGATTACATATGGCTGATAGTATGACGCCATCCGTGATATGTGACGTGTGTCTTTTCCACACTGAATGGCAGTGGATGACAGTGGGATCTTCACCTGTTAGATAGCGACGAATAGGAGGAGCCCGCGCGCATCTTTAAATAGGCTGTTTGCTGCCTCTTCTCTCGCTTACGGCCATACCACCCTGAACACGCCCGATCTCGTCTGATCTCGGAAGCTAAGCAGGGTCGGGCCTGGTTAGTACTTGGATGGGAGACCGCCTGGGAATACCAGGTGCTGTAAGCTTTTTCTTCTCATCTGTCATCAACGGAGGGCGCTGCTGCTCCAGTAGTGCTCACAGGTGTCTGGGAAAGAGAGCTGCACTTTCTTATTTCTTTCACACAGATTGTGGGAGAAGAGAAAGGATTAATTCGAGGCAGATTACATATTTTGCACAAAACATTGAATGGAGCATTGTGCACAAATAATTCTAATGCCAACACATAGGGATAGAGTAAATATAGCAGAGATAAGAAGTATTTCAAGGCATTGTATAGGGATGATGAGGAATAATATAGGAGACAGATTACATATGGCTGATAGTATGACGCCATCCGTGATATGTGACGTGTGTCTTTTCCACACTGAATGGCAGTGGATGACAGTGGGATCTTCACCTTCTAGATAGCGACGAATAGGAGGAGCCCGCGCGCATCTTTAAATAGGCTGTTTGCTGCCTCTTCTCTCGCTTACGGCCATACCACCCTGAACACGCCCGATCTCGTCTGATCTCGGAAGCTAAGCAGGGTCGGGCCTGGTTAGTACTTGGATGGGAGACCGCCTGGGAATACCAGGTGCTGTAAGCTTTTTCTTCTCATCTGTCATCATCAGCAGCTAAACAGGAGTTAAAGGTGAAAAGCAAAGCACATCTATGAACTGACATTTACTAACCACTAAGTGATGAAAAACACATATTTATCCGGTTCATTACAGATCACAAAGGATATAAGATGCTGTTTTTTGTACAATAAAATGAATGGAGTATTGTGCACAAATAATCATAATGCCAACACATAGGGATAGAGTAAATATAGCACAGATAACGAGTATTTCAATGCATTGTATAGGGATGATGAGGAATAATATAGGAGACAGATTACATATGGCTGATAGTATGACGCCATCCGTGATATTTGACGTGTGTCTTTTCCACACTGAATGGCAGTGGATGAAAGTGGGATCTTGATTCATAAGACAGCGACGAATAGGAGGAGCCCGCGCGCATCTTTAAATAGGCTGTTTGCTGCCTCTTCTCTCGCTTACGGCCATACCACCCTGAACACGCCCGATCTCGTCTGATCTCGGAAGCTAAGCAGGGTCGGGCCTGGTTAGTACTTGGATGGGAGACCGCCTGGGAATACCAGGTGCTGTAAGCTTTTTCTTCTCATCTGTCATCAACGGAGGGCGCTGCTGCTCCAGTAGTGCTCACAGGTGTCTGGGAAAGAGAGCTGCACTTTCTTATTTCTTTCACACAGATTGTGGGAGAAGAGAAAGGATTAATTCGAGGCAGATTACATATTTTGCACAAAACATTGAATGGAGCATTGTGCACAAATAATTCTAATGCCAACACATAGGGATAGAGTAAATATAGCAGTGATAAGAAGTATTTCAAGGCATTGTATAGGGATGATGAGGAATAATATAGAAGGCAGATTGAATATGGTTGATAGTATGACTTCATCCGTGATATGTGACGTGTGTCTTTTCCACACTGAATGGCAGTGGATGACAGTGGGATCTTGATCTGTCAGACAGCGACGAATAGGAGGAGCCCGCGCGCATCTTTAAATAGGCTGTTTGCTGCCTCTTCTCTCGCTTACGGCCATACCACCCTGAACACGCCCGATCTCGTCTGATCTCGGAAGCTAAGCAGGGTCGGGCCTGGTTAGTACTTGGATGGGAGACCGCCTGGGAATACCAGGTGCTGTAAGCTTTTTCTTCTCATCTGTCATCAACGGAGGGCGCTGCTGCTCCAGTAGTGCTCACAGGTGGGAAAGAGAGCTGCACTTTCTTATTTCTTTCACACAGATTGTGGGAGAAGAGAAAGGATTAATTCGAGGCAGATTACATATTTTGCACAAAACATTGAATGGAGCATTGTGCACAAACAATTCTAATGCCAACACATAGGGATAGAGTAAATATAGCAGAAATAAGAAGTATTTCAATGCATTGTATAGGGATGATGAGGAATAATATAGGAGACAGATTACATATGGCTGATAGTATGACGCCATCCGTGATATGTGACGTGTGTCTTTTCCACACTGAATGGCAGTGGATGACAGTGGGATCTTGATTCTTAAGACAGCGACGAATAGGAGGAGCCCGCGCGCATCTTTAAATAGGCTGTTTGCTGCCTCTTCTCTCGCTTACGGCCATACCACCCTGAACACGCCCGATCTCGTCTGATCTCGGAAGCTAAGCAGGGTCGGGCCTGGTTAGTACTTGGATGGGAGACCGCCTGGGAATACCAGGTGCTGTAAGCTTTTTCTTCTCATCTGTCATCATCAGCAGCTAAACAGGAGTTAAAGGTGAAAAGCAAAGCACATCTATGAACTGACATTTACTAACCACTAAGTGATGAAAAACACATATTTATCCGGTTCATTACAGATCACAAAGGATATAAGATGCTGTTTTTTGTACAATAAAATGAATGGAGTATTGTGCACAAATAATCATAATGCCAACACATAGGGATAGAGTAAATATAGCACAGATAACGAGTATTTCAATGCATTGTATAGGGATGATGAGGAATAATATAGGAGACAGATTACATATGGCTGATAGTATGACGCCATCCGTGATATTTGACGTGTGTCTTTTCCACACTGAATGGCAGTGGATGAAAGTGGGATCTTGATTCATAAGACAGCGACGAATAGGAGGAGCCCGCGCGCATCTTTAAATAGGCTGTTTGCTGCCTCTTCTCTCGCTTACGGCCATACCACCCTGAACACGCCCGATCTCGTCTGATCTCGGAAGCTAAGCAGCGTCGGGCCTGGTTAGTACTTGGATGGGAGACCGCCTGGGAATACCAGGTGCTGTAAGCTTTTTCTTCTCATCTGTCATCAACGGAGGGCGCTGCTGCTCCAGTAGTGCTCACAGGTGTCTGGGAAAGAGAGCTGCACTTTCTTATTTCTTTCACACAGACTGTGGGAGAAGAAAAACCACTAATTCCAGGCAGATTACATATTTTGCACAAAACATTGAATGGAGCATTGTGCACAAATAATTCTAATGCCAACACATAGGGATAGAGTAAATATAGCAGAGATAACGAGTATTTCAAGGCCCGACCCGGGCCTGGTTAGTACTTGGATGGGAGACCGCCTGGGAATACCAGGTGCTGTAAGCTTTTTCTTCTCATCTGTCATCAACGGAGGGCGCTGCTGCTCCAGTAGTGCTCACAGGTGGGAAAGAGAGCTGCACTTTCTTATTTCTTTCACACAGATTGTGGGAGAAGAGAAAGGATTAATTCGAGGCAGATTACATATTTTGCACAAAACATTGAATGGAGCATTGTGCACAAATAATTCTAATGCCAACACATAGGGATAGAGTAAATATAGCAGAGATAAGAAGTATTTCAATGCATTGTATAGGGACGATGAGGAATAATATAGAAGGCAGATTGAATATGGTTGACAGTATGACTTCATCCGTGATATGTGACGTGTGTCTTTTCCACACTGAATGGCAGTGGATGACAGTGGGATCTTGATCTGTTAGACAGCGACGAATAGGAGGAGCCCGCGCGCATCTTTGAAATAGGCTGTTTGCTGCCTCTTCTCTCGCTTACGGCCATACCACCCTGAACACGCCCGATCTCGTCTGATCTCGGAAGCTAAGCAGCGTCGGGCCTGGTTAGTACTTGGATGGGAGACCGCCTGGGAATACCAGGTGCTGTAAGCTTTTTCTTCTCATCTGTCATCAACGGAGGGCGCTGCTGCTCCAGTAGTGCTCACAGGTGTCTGGGAAAGAGAGCTGCACTTTCTTATTTCTTTCACACAGATTGTGGGAGAAGAGAAAGGATTAATTCGAGGCAGATTACATATTTTGCACAAAACATTGAATGGAGCATTGTGCACAAATAATTCTAATGCCAACACATAGGGATAGAGTAAATATAGCAGAGATAAGAAGTATTTCAAGGCATTGTATAGGGATGATGAGGAATAATATAGGAGACAGATTACATATGGCTGATAGTATGACGCCATCCGTGATATGTGACGTGTGTCTTTTCCACACTGAATGGCAGTGGATGACAGTGGGATCTTCACCTGTTAGATAGCGACGAATAGGAGGAGCCCGCGCGCATCTTTAAATAGGCTGTTTGCTGCCTCTTCTCTTGCTTACGGCCATACCACCCTGAACACGCCCGATCTCGTCTGATCTCGGAAGCTAAGCAGGGTCGGGCCTGGTTAGTACTTGGATGGGAGACCGCCTGGGAATACCAGGTGCTGTAAGCTTTTTCTTCTCATCTGTCATCAGCAGCTAAACAGGAGTTAAAGGTGAAAAGCAAAGCACATCTATGAACTGACATTTACTAACCACTAAGTGATGAAAAACACATATTTATACGGTTCAATACACATCACATAGGTTATAAGATGCTGTTTTTTGTACATTAAAATGAATGGAGCATTGTGCACAAATAATTCTAATGCCAACACATAGGGATAGAGTAAATATAGCAGTGATAAGAAGTATTTCAATGCATTGTATAGGGATGATGAGGAATAATATAGGAGACAGATTACATATGGCTGATAGTATGACGCCATCCGTGATATGTGACGTGTGTCTTTTCCACACTGAATGGCAGTGGATGACAGTGGGATCTTCACCTGTTAGATAGCGACGAATAGGAGGAGCCCGCGCGCATCTTTGAAATAGGCTGTTTGCTGCCTCTTCTCTCGCTTACGGCCATACCACCCTGAACACGCCCGATCTCGTCTGATCTCGGAAGCTAAGCAGGGTCGGGCCTGGTTAGTACTTGGATGGGAGACCGCCTGGGAATACCAGGTGCTGTAAGCTTTTTCTTCTCATCTGTCATCAACGGAGGGCGCTGCTGCTCCAGTAGTGCTCACAGGTGTCTGGGAAAGAGAGCTGCACTTTCTTATTTCTTTCACACAGACTGTGGGAGAAGAAAAACCACTAATTCCAGGCAGATTACATAGTTTGCACAAAACATTGAATGGAGCATTGTGTACAAATAATTCTAATGCCAACACATAGGGATAGAGTAAATATAGCAGAGATAAGAAGTATTTCAAGGCATTGTATAGGGATGATGAGGAATAATATAGGAGACAGATTACATATGGCTGATAGTATGACGCCATCCATGATATGTGACGTGTGTCTTTTCCACACTGAATGGCAGTGGATGACAGTGGGATCTTGATTCTTAAGACAGCGACGAATAGGAGGAGCCCGCGCGCATCTTTAAATAGGCTGTTTGCTGCCTTTTCTCTCGCTTACGGCCATACCACCCTGAACACGCCCGATCTCGTCTGATCTCGGAAACTAAGCAGGGTCGGGCCTGGTTAGTACTTGGATGGGAGACCGCCTGGGAATACCAGGTGCTGTAAGCTTTTTCTTCTCATCTGTCATCATCAGCAGCTAAACAGGAGTTAAAGGTGAAAAGCAAAGCACATCTATGAACTGACATTTACTAACCACTAAGGGATGAAAAACACATATTTATCCGGTTCATTACAGATCACAAAGGATATAAGATGCTGTTTTTTGTACAATAAAATGAATGGAGTATTGTGCACAAATAATCATAATGCCAACACATAGGGATAGAGTAAATATAGCAGAGATAACGAGTATTTCAATGCATTGTATAGGGATGATGAGGAATAATATAGGAGACAGATTACATATGGCTGATAGTATGACTCCATCCGTGGTATGTGACGTGTGTCTTTTCCACACTGAATGGCAGTGGATGACAGTGGGATCTTGATTCTTGAGACAGCGACGAATAGGAGGAGCCCGCGCGCATCTTTAAATAGGCTGTTTGCTGCCTCTTCTCTCGCTTACGGCCATACCACCCTGAACACGCCCGATCTCGTCTGATCTCGGAAGCTAAGCAGGGTCGGGCCTGGTTAGTACTTGGATGGGAGACCGCCTGGGAATACCAGGTGCTGTAAGCTTTTTCTTCTCATCTGTCATCAGCAGCTAAACAGGAGTTAAAGGTGAAAAGCAAAGCACATCTATGAACTGACATTTACTAACCACTAAGTGATGAAAAACACATATTTATCCGGTTCATTACACATCACATAGGTTATAAGATGCTGTTTTTTGTACATTAAAATGAATGGAGCATTGTGCACAAATAATTCTAATGCCAACACATAGGGATAGAGTAAATATAGCAGAGATAAGAAGTATTTCAATGCATTGTATAGGGATGATGAGGAATAATATAGGAGACAGATTACATATGGCTGATAGTATGACGCCATCCGTGATATTTGACGTGTGTCTTTTCCACACTGAATGGCAGTGGATGACAGTAGGATCTTCACCTGTTAGACAGCGACGAATAGGAGGAGCCTGCGCGCATCTTTAAATAGGCTGTTTGCTGCCTCTTCTCTCGCTTACGGCCATACCACCCTGAACACGCCCGATCTCGTCTGATCTCGGAAGCTAAGCAGGGTCGGGCCTGGTTAGTACTTGGATGGGAGACCGCCTGGGAATACCAGGTGCTGTAAGCTTTTTCTTCTCATCTGTCATCAACGGAGGGCGCTGCTGCTCCACTCGTGCTCACAGGTGTCTGGGAAAGAGAGCTGCACTTTCTTATTTCTTTCACACAGACTGTGGGAGAAGAAAAACCACTAATTCCAGGCAGATTACATAGTTTGCACAAAACATTGAATGGAGCATTGTGTACAAATAATTCTAATGCCAACACATAGGGATAGAGTAAATATAGCAGAGATAAGAAGTATTTCAAGGCATTGTATAGGGATGATGAGGAATAATATAGGAGACAGATTACATATGGCTGATAGTATGACGCCATCCGTGATATTTGACGTGTGTCTTTTCCACACTGAATGGCAGTGGATGACAGTAGGATCTTCACCTGTTAGACAGCGACGAATAGGAGGAGCCTGCGCGCATCTTTAAATAGGCTGTTTGCTGCCTCTTCTCTCGCTTACGGCCATACCACCCTGAACACGCCCGATCTCGTCTGATCTCGGAAGCTAAGCAGGGTCGGGCCTGGTTAGTACTTGGATGGGAGACCGCCTGGGAATACCAGGTGCTGTAAGCTTTTTCTTCTCATCTGTCATCATCAGCAGCTAAACAGGAGTTAAAGGTGAAAAGCAAAGCACATCTATGAACTGACATTTACTAACCACTAAGGGATGAAAAACACATATTTATCCGGTTCATTACAGATCACAAAGGATATAAGATGCTGTTTTTTGTACAATAAAATGAATGGAGTATTGTGCACAAATAATCATAATGCCAACACATAGGGATAGAGTAAATATAGCAGAGATAACGAGTATTTCAATGCATTGTATAGGGATGATGAGGAATAATATAGGAGACAGATTACATATGGCTGATAGTATGACTCCATCCGTGATATGTGACGTGTGTCTTTTCCACACTGAATGGCAGTGGATGACAGTGGGATCTTGATTCTTGAGACAGCGACGAATAGGAGGAGCCCGCGCGCATCTTTAAATAGGCTGTTTGCTGCCTCTTCTCTCGCTTACGGCCATACCACCCTGAACACGCCCGATCTCGTCTGATCTCGGAAGCTAAGCAGGGTCGGGCCTGGTTAGTACTTGGATGGGAGACCGCCTGGGAATACCAGGTGCTGTAAGCTTTTTCTTCTCATCTGTCATCAACGGAGGGCGCTGCTGCTCCAGTAGTGCTCACAGGTGTCTGGGAAAGAGAGCTGCACTTTCTTATTTCTTTCACACACACTGTGGGAGAAGAGAAACCACTAATTCCAGGCAGATTACATATTTTGCACAAAGCATTGAATGGAGCATTGTGCACAAATAATTCTAATGCCAACACATAGGGATAGAGTAAATATAGCAGAGATAAGAAGTATTTCAAGGCATTGTATAGGGATGATGAGGAATAATATAGGAGACAGATTACATATGGCTGATAGTATGACGCCATCCGTGATATGTGACGTGTGTCTTTTCCACACTGAATGGCAGTGGATGACAGTGGGATCTTTATCTGGAACAGTTCTTTTGTGTGAAGTAACTTCTCTTTTCTCTTTTCACTTGATTTGACTGGTGATATTCTAGAGCCTATTTAATCTATGAGCCCCAAAGTCGCACTGGGCTACAGATGGCTATTTTGACGCTGTAGTTTATTTTCAATTCATCCCACAAGAGCACCTTCATCGCCCACCGCCTTCAAGTTCACACGACGCGCACCTGTGCAGCTCTTGTATCTAGCCTAATTGAGTAGATTAATGACGCAGCTGTGCTGGTTCCAGTTTCCCAGTCGGCACATTTGCCCTTGCGGCACAGAAAAATCGAGCGGACCGGAGGGCTATTATGGCGTACGCACTGATGGCTTGGGTTTGGGTTTTTCTAACACTAGCCCAGCTTAACAACGCAGAAAGCCATTGGGATGCACTCAGACGTTTGACCGGTCAGAACGAGGCTTACGACGGCAACGATCAGGCGACTGAGGCTGCACCGCAAGACGGGGCCAACCGAATTTTCTCTGTACCGGTTTGGAGTTTCCTCCGAGGTGAACCTTGCTGTTCATGTGCTTTCTTTGTCGAAAACATCCAGTGCAATGTAAAAATCGTTAATGAAAATTGATTGTTGTCCCAAAATAGGAAATATATTGGCGTTTTAAAAGTCAACGTAATAATGTGCTATTCATATTATAGGCTATATTCCCAAAACGTGTGAACACTGGTCATTTGTCCTATTTGCCAAGTTTTTGTTTTCTTGCATAACAAATTTTAATTCAAGTTTTTCTATTTAAGCGTTTAATTCGAGCAGTTCTGTTTACCGTTTCAGGGTTTTCAATCTTAACATTTAAGATCTTCTCAAGATCCTAACAAGTGCATTTCACATTGTCAATGTCGTCACTTTTGTTTTTCTTAACATTTCATTTTGGCCTGATGATGACAGGTGAATTACGATCACTTTTCTCTCTATAAATATATTCTTTCAAAACCAATTATTTGTGTAATGAATATCCATGAAAGCCGATCATTGGAGTCGAGAACTGTGCACAAAAATCAACATCATCAATTATTCAGAAAGGATAAAACCAAACATGCCAGGGGAAACTGCAGTAGCCATAGTACTACACAGCCAATGCAGCTTACTTAACACTGACCTGAATCATTCTCTTTATACTCAATAAGCACAACAGCTCCACCTGCTGCCTGATCTCACGAATTTCATATGTTTCAAACTACCGTCTTCATGGCATTAGAAATATCAATGAAGCTTCCTTATCAGTGCAAAAACCTTATCACATTGACTTTACATTAGCCTCAGAATGTCTTACTTAACCTCTGGCATTACATCCCATTTTTAAAGTTTTTTTTTCTCGTTCTAGGGAGTGGAATAAGTCCAAAGACATCGGATTACAACCAGCCACAGTATCGGTGCAGTAATGGAATGCTTTCCTTGCGCTTTTCACTCATTCGATACGCACATCTGCGTCTGGAAGGTGTGTTTGATTCAGCCACCTATAGAATTTGTTTTTGACTTAAGAAAATTGATTGACAGCTATTGGCAGAAGTCTGATGTTTCTCTAAATCTTTTTCCACAGATGGGACACGATTGTTGTCGCTGCCTGACAGTTGTCGCAGTTCGATTCATATTTATAGGTGGTGGTTGCTGGTGAAGCTCCCTTATACTGGCTGCCACACATCCATACAGGTAAAATATCTTTTGTCAAAACTAATGGGTACTAATTCACAGGGTCCATCTATAAATATGTCAAGTTGTTAAAATGTTTAGTTATGTTTGATAATGTGTCATATTTTTGTCCCAGGAAGATTCAGGCTCCAGACAATGCATCACCTCTAAACTTGTTTGGGGTCTGATTTTCAGTGTAGATTATGAGAAGGGACAGTCTAGTCTAGTTAACATTAATTTTAATTTGTCACAGTTTCAGTCAACGTCCCCAAATAGCCTCCAAAAGGACTGCTTAGTGAATATCACGGATGCATTATTGTTTCCACAAGCCATGCTTGACTTTGAACATAATGTGAGGTTATCTGCTAGCATGAAATTGTCATTTGAGCTCCTAGTCTGTTGGCTAGCCCACTATCACTTTGTAGCCCTTTGCAGACATAATATATGTAACATTGTTTGCTTCATCTGTCTGTTAAAAGTAATGGCTTTTGTCATTCAGACATTGGTCTCCATAATGTGAATGTTATGTAACGACTCTTCTCAGACATGAGGCAGCAGTTTGGGAAAGAGTCACAAGGTTAGAAACTAAAAAGACTAAAAGTGAGTAAGTGCATTATGAAGGGATCTGCCAGTATGAACATCTGGCCAGTATGAACAGGAAGAATGATTATGGCAAGAAAAACATGTTACAATGTTCATTTCGGCACCGGAGGGTTTTAAGACAGGCTTGAAAAAAATGGCAAACATGTCCTTTTTAAGGGATAAGGCTGGGAATAGTCTATATTATTATCAACAAATCTCATAAATACCAAAACTAACAATGAATCGATCGTACCAACAAGTCTTGTCAGCTGTGTTTAGTAATACATTGCCTTTTAACATGTTACAGTAATGGGATTACAATTTGAAAATCAGTAGTTATTAATCCCAATAATGCTCCGTTTGTGGGGTGTTATCAGTTTGGTCTCTGTGTTCAGTGGATAGATTGGTCCGGTATGTGCTAGCTTGGTGCAAGGTGTGGGGGTGTGATTAGCTGCCTCCAGAAGAGGAGAAATGTGACTTCGGGTAACGTTGTCTTATATATACTACATTATAAATTTCTCAAAGTCAAGAGGTTGTGTTTATGTAGCACAACAAGCTAGCGAAGCTCTGTAAACAGAACCACATTCCCACATGTGCAGTGGCGGGTTACTATCTTATTGCTATTTTTATTCTTTGTCACCCAGTGCAGCAGTGTGGCTCACTGATATGTTTTAAAAGTTTTTGGACGACAATGGAGGTCTATGGTACCGAGGAATAATAAGAGATCTGGCTCTGGATACGTGGACAATACTCACTAAGTAGGATGATGGTTTGGCTCTGCACATGAGATTCGTTGACAACAAGAAAAATATAGAAAATCACCAGCCAAATCCTTTAAGCTTCATTGTTGTCCAAAAAACTGTAAAAAAACAAAAACACACTAAGCTACACCGTTGCACTGGGTGACATTTTCCTTCATTATCACAGACACACTCTGTGTATTTTGGTTTATTATTTTAATAGTCCCCAACAAATGCACTAATTCTGCTTGAGTAACATGTGCTAAAAACTCCACTAGCTAGCTGTTTCAGAGAATTATTCAGCCTTTCCTTTAAAAATGAAACTATCTTTAAAGAATTTCATCCTCAGTAGGAACCAATAGGCTTGGGGCTGAGAGCAACAGACTGGGCAGGGGAGATAAAAAGTATGGAGGCATAGACTAACTGTTAATTTTTGCTTTTCATGGGATTTGCTGACAATAAGGAAGTGAGAATAATGCCAGACTTATCCTTTAATGACATTTGTGAGCGTGGGTCTGACTTAACAAAAAAGTGCCAGTGTCCTTTTACATAAGTCATGAAGGCAATTTCACAAGGGAACAATATATGATGACAATTGTGTTTATCCCCAGGCTGGAGATCGAATCAAGTTTCGCCCGTTGAAACTGCATTATTTCGACCGTCTGCTGCAGGAGAACATGACAGGCATGGCCGTGTGCAAGAATCCAGTAATGTCACCACGAGTAGCATCCCCATTAGTGTCTTGTAAGACACGTATCACTGTGAAGCTCCCTGGTGGGGCAAAACTGAGGAAGGTGAAGGAGCTTGGTAAGGATTGGGAAATAAGCATAAGCTCAGCTGAGATGAGCGTCTGTCTAAATCATGTCCAGATGATCCCACCACATTGACATTCTCTCTCTCTTGCTCTCTGATATTATAGAAAATACTATAGGACACTTCAGAAAATTATAGTGGGAAACAAACATGTTATCTTATTAATGCAGAGGTATTCAGCTGTAAATCATTGCTTTACTAATTTTAAGGAATGCTAAAGTGTGAACTGTAAGTTTTGTATAATGAAGGAAAAATGAATACTGAATATGAATAAATATTGGATCATAAATGTGGTCAGGAGAGCCATACTGAGAACAACTGTACCTCAATACAGAACTGTCTGTGATGTGGATGTGTCAATGACACTCCTACACAGATGATCAGAACCTGGATATTACCGTAATAACCACGTTATTACGGTAATATCAGAACATTACGTTCTGTATCATATTCTGATAAAAGCCAGGGACTAGTGCATGACAAAATACCACCTGAAAGACAATGGTAATGACATGACACAGAACTTATGCCAAGAATATGTGACATATTAACGGCAGGTAGAACTTCTTTAATTTATTAGAGGAAGCTCTTCATTGCTTGATCAATAATCATGAGCTTATTTTCCTAAACTTTTGATGTACTCACTTGCTTTTTCTGCAGACTTTTTTGCCAATGAAGGGTTCTCCGTGAGACAACAGAAGACTCCCAGTGCATTATATGTGGAGATATCAAAGTTACCAGACATGGTAAGTCAAGTGCAAAACATGGTATGCAAAACATGGTCAGATTGTTAAAGAATTTTAAAAGATAACTATTGAAATGTTCACAGGATTCTGGCTTTCAACTGGTTTATGTTGACTCTACTGGGAAGCTGTGCACAATGCTGGCAACTTGTTCCCCTAAGTTGTCAAAAAAAGCTGTTAGGCATCATGTCAGGAGAGCTCTGGAAGAACCAGATTTATTAAACCTGTGGGGTTTTGACGA
Source organism: Thunnus maccoyii (assembly GCF_910596095.1). Taxonomy (NCBI): domain Eukaryota; kingdom Metazoa; phylum Chordata; class Actinopteri; order Scombriformes; family Scombridae; genus Thunnus; species Thunnus maccoyii. The sequence goes on from NC_056543.1 coordinate 30,808,806, forward strand.
TATTCCTCCTGAACCATTTGATCCAGAAACGACAACGATAACAGCCAGCTCAGCATCGGACACAGAAACGGACACAGAAACGGACACAGAAACAACCACAATACAGGATACTGTTTATGATGCAGGATTTTATGACTTGTGGGGATATGAGGATGTTCCTGTGGAACCATTTGATCCAGATCAAACACAGACAACAGCCAGCTCAGCAACTGATACAGACACAGACCCAGTATTTGAAACCTATAATGATGAAAACATTTACGAATTGTGGGGATTTGAAGAAATTCCTGTAGAGCCATATATTGGAATAGACACAGAGATTCCAGTAACCACTGCTTCCACAACAGCCTCCACTGCTGCTTCCACAACAGCCTCCACTGCTGCTTCCACAACAGCCTCCACTGCTGTTTCCACCACATCTACAATTGCTTCTCCAACCACAGCTGTATCTGTCACAACCACCACTTCTACTGCTCCTGCCACGACAGCCACTGACACAGCTGCTCCTGTCACGACAGTCATCACCACCACAGCTGCTCCTGCCACAACAGCTACCACCACCACCACCCCTGCTCCTGCCTTGACGACAACTGCCACTCCGACCACCACCACCACCACCACCACTACTACTACCACCACCACCACCACCTCTCCTACAACGATGACCACTGCCGCTCCTGCCACGACGACTACCACCACCTCGGTTGCTCCTGCCACGACGACCACCACCACCACCACCACCACTACCACCACCGCTGCTGCTCCTACGACCACCACCACTGCTGCTCCTGCCAATACTGCCAACACAGCCACTACTGCATCTGCTGCCACAACGGCTACCACTGCAACTGCTGCCACAACGCCCTCCACAACAATGGCCACCACCATATCTGCTGCCACGACGCCCTCCACAACAATGGCCACCACCGTGTCTACTGCCACGACGCCCTCCACAACAACGGCCACCACGGCGTCTTCTGCCTCGACGTCCTCCACAACAACAGCCACCACCGTGTCTTCTGCCACATCCACGTCCCCCACAGCAGCAGCCACCACTGTGTCTTCTACCACGACGACGCCCTCCTCGACAACAGCCACCACTGCATCTTCTGCCACAACAACGCCCTCCACAACGACCACAACAACGCCCCCCACAACAACGGCAACTACTGTGTCTAGTGCCACAGTGACGCCCGCCACAACAACAGCCACCACCGTGTCTTCTACCACGACAACGCCCTCCACGACAACGGTGTCCTCTTCCACAACGACAACCTCCACAACAGCAAGCACCACAGTGTCCTCTGCATCAACGACACCCTCCACAACAACAGCATCCTCTTCTGCAACGACTCCCTCCACAACAACAGCATCCTCTTCTGCAACGACTCCCTCCACAACAACAGCATCCTCTTCTGCAACACCTCCCTCCACAACAACAGCGTCCTCTTCTGCAACTTCCACTAGCCGTGCTGCCACTGCCATCAGTTCCACATCAGATCCCAGCACCGCTTCCTCAGCCACCACAAGGCGTGCCAGCTCAACAACGAACAGCGCTTCTTCCACAGTGACGAGTGCCAGCTCAACTATGATCAGTGGGTCTCTTCCTCCGCAACATAGTGTTAGTCCTAGCACTACAGCAAGTTAGTGGCAACGAGCAACACCCACACCACAATGACCCACCCCTCTCCAATACCACTCATCTAAATGTCCCCCCAGTTCCCCTCCAGCCCAAAATAAACCAAAGCATTAGTCAATATGAATAATTTCATGTATTTTGGTTTGTGAGTGAATTTTTTTTATTAAAGAATGATTGTGTACTTGGAAGACAAAATGACTTATTGATGTACTGAAAAAGAATTAAATGCTTAAATAAATAAATGTGACAAAGAAATGTCTACTTCCACATTTCTATCAGTGTTTGAATTACAGGAGGGCTCCCCAAAAGAGACCTGAGCCCCACCCCGATGAAATTAAAAATACATGAAATCTAAGATCTAATGTTCTCGCTCATTTTAAATAGGCTTGAACAACTCTGCCCTGCGGCTGACTTTATATTCTGTCAATAATTCATGTAACACAAATGATATGTCATGAATATATTCATGGTGTTTTTATGTATAATGGCTCATGGGCTTCTTTGGCCTTGTGCACCTACAGGTAATTGTGTGTGGATTTGGTGTCAGGTCAGTGATTCTCAATTAAATGGTCTATGCAACGTTGGCGTCTGAAGTGCACATACAGCGCATTCAGTTCAGCAGCCTCACTCATCATTCCTCAAATGCATTAAAGCTGAGTATCCCGCTAAGTATCCCATTTGTCCATCAGACTTTACTCTTCCTGATCACACACCTTTGTGAGGCAGGTTTGTCCTTTACGGCACACCACCAAAATTTCAGAGTAGAATAGATATAGGAAACATGCTCCCTTAGTGTTATTAAATGCAATGAGACATAATATCTAGGAATGGGCCCAAATTTCTGTAGTGAGTTTAAATACTTAGTATTTCTGTAGTGTAGTGTAGTTGCTTGAACTGCAACGCTGTCGAGATAACATCCTGGAAGTCGGTTCAATTTTAATTTTCCATACACAATGTTATGTGACTCACAGTTGGAGAGTAGTTGGATTGACATAGATCGATAGACCACCATGATGAAAGAGACTGTAAAACTGTTAACAGGACACATTCAACTAAAATTAAGGTCAATCCGTGAAGGTTTTATATTTGTAAAATTTTCAAGCCTAGAAAAGCGATTTTGAAATCTGTGACCTCACCCCAGTGTAAAGTCTATATGGGCGGGGCCAGCGGGAGAAACACTACTGCGCATATTCAGTTGGCTGCATGTCCAGGAATTAAAACCTAGAAGCTAGAAACTTTTTGGGCTTATCTGCCAGGCAAGCAGTTCACATTCGACTGAATATGCATCATCTTTGATTCCGGTATCCAGATCTTATAATACATCCATGGCATAGAGCTGGAAGCAACCACTTTCACTATGATTTAGGGGGAGACCAGTGTGGCAAGTTGCAAAGAAAATCCCATTCATTTTTCCCATAGACAATCTTATATGACTTACAGTTTGAATACTTGGATCAGCATGAAACTCTCCAGGTTAAATAATCAGAAAGAAAATATCTGGTTCTTTAGTAAAAAGTCAAAGTTACAAGACTGTGTACATAAACATTTTGGAGTACAATTTAACTACGACTCCCAATGTACATTTCAGCAAGAAACAGCAAATCAGTGAGTTTAGGTAATTTCTCTGAAAGTTGAAATAATTGAAACTGGTGGTCATGATATAATCCTATATATTTATAATCCATAATATATCATTATTTGAGAGAGTCTTGAGTTATATGTTCAGTAACACTGAGGAGATTGTTTTAATATTTGAAATGGGGAAATAAACCTTCGGAACCAGCCATCCCTCCCACTTTGCAACTCTATTTACCCGCTCTCACTGCACTTGACTCCAGCCTTTCTCTTTTCAATCTTGTTTTAATTTTATTATTAGTTATAACCCCATAAAAAAAAAACCCCAACATATAATCACATAAGCCTATATAATAGACCTATGTAACATGAATGTGTATGTACAGACGGGTGACAAATTAAAGGAAAAACCGGTACAGACCTGAATGAATGGTGTTCACCCTTCCTCAGAAAAGCTCTTCTGGGGGGGCCTAAACCATGCCAGCAAAATGCCTCCCACAGCATAACATCCCCTCACTGTAGGCGTCAAGCATTCAGACCTGTACCTGTTTTTCCTTTAATTTTTCACCCATCTATGTATGTGTGTGTGTGTGTGTGTGTATGTATATATATATACTTTCCACACCTGGGACATTAACTATGCTCACCTGCTCTTTTCGCTTCTGCCAGCAGCTGCAGGGGCCCTCCTCCAGGATTTCAAACTTTGACCAAAGTAGTATGGTCACTGTAGAGCATGTGAAATCACTATCAGCTGATGTTGGGAAAGATACAAACGCATGTACAGGACGGAACATTGCATTTTATTGTTGCAATGTCCACCAATAATAATAATAATACTAATAATAGTAGTGTCGTAGCAGTAGTAGTTATCTTTGATCAGGATATGTCCTTTAACTCCCACATAAAACAAATTTCAAGGACTGCCTTTTTTACTTATTGCAAATAAAATGTAATATTGCAAAAATCAGGCACATCCTGTCTCAAAAAGATGCAGAAAAACTAGTCCATGCATTTGTTACTTCAAGGCTGGATTATTGCAATTCCCTATTATCAGGCTGCCCTAACAAGTCTGTGAAGACTCTCCAGCTGGTCCAGCTGCACGTGTACTGACAAAAACTAGAAAAAAAAACTAAACAAACTAGAAAAAGAGATAATATTTCTCCCATTTTAGCTTTGCTGCATTGGCTTCCTGTAAAATCCAGAATAGAATTTAAAATCCTTCTCTTCACCTACAAAGCCCTTAATGGTCAGGCACCATCATATCTTGAAGGGCTCATAGTACCGTATTATCCCACTAGATCACTGCGCTCCCAGAATGCAGGCTTACTTGTGGTTCCTCTAGTGGCACAAGGCAGAGCAGAGCCTTCAGTTATCAAACTCCTCTCCTGTGGGACCATCTTCCAGATTCGGTCCGGGGGGCAGACACCCTTTCTACGTTTAAGAGTAGGTTTAAAACTTTCTAGGCTTGCCTTGGACCAGCCCTTAGTTATGCTGTTATAGGCCTAGACTGCCAGGTGGACTTCCCGTGATGCACTGAGCTCCTCTCTTCTCCTCCCCTTCTCCATCTGTATGCATTCATTGACCACTAATGCATGTTACTTACATGGCTTTTTCCCCAGAGTTTTTGTGCTTTCTCATCTCAGAGGAAACTCCAGAATCCGAGGGATGGTGACATGGTCCTGTGGGTGTCCTGCCTTGACACCTTCTCTGGCTATTATTGCTATTATTATTATCATCATCATCATCATCAATCTTTATTTATATAGCGCCATATCACAACAGAAGTCATCTCAAGGCACTTTTCACATAGAGCAGGTCAAGACCGTACTCTTTAATTTACAGAGACCCAACAATTCCCCCATGAGCAAGCACTTGGCGACAGAAGTAAGGAAAAACTCCCCTTTAACGCTTTTCATGCTTTTCATTATTACTAGTCATATCTCTATTATTATTATTGTTGTTATTGCTATTATTGTTGGTATTATGCTTCTCTGTGTCTCTCTCTCCCCTCTCCCCCTCCCTCTCTCTTTCTCTCTCTCAACCCAACCAGTCAAGGCAGATGGCCGCCCACCTAGAGCTTGGTTATGCTTGAGGTTTCTTCCTGTTAAAGGGGAGTTTTTCCTTGCTGCTGTCTCCAAGTGCTTGCTCATGGGGGAATTGTTGGGTCTCTCTAAATTAGTGTGAAAAGTGCCTGAGATAACTTCTGTTATGATTTGGCGCTATATAAATAAAATTGAATTGAATTGTATTGAATTAATGTGCAGTACCTCAAAATTGTACTTAAATACAGTTGCTGTGTGAATAGATGTTTACAGTGCTCCCTGTTCTTCTTCTCTCTTTTAGTCTTTGTTGGTCCAATACCCATCGCTCCATAAATCCTGTTCTCAATACCAACAGCCATAAGGGCCTGTCCTAAACTGCCCAAGTCACTTATATGTGGGGGATTTACATGAAGCTGTTGTGAGACTGAAGGATTTGCAATGGGTGCATATTTCCTCTTCATCACATGGGCTGACAGCAGTAAGAGCTTCAGTGGCACAATAGATCAACAGTGGGCCGCCTGCTTGTCATTTCTGATTGGGGGCATAAATGTAGCTCTGTCTTTAAAAGTCACCAGTGACCGAGACCGTTCAGAAAGGAAGGGTCCAGGAGTTTGACCAGAGGTGACCAAAGTTTGACCAAAGTAGTATTGTAAATGAGACGAATTCAAGGACATCTGCTAGTGTGACGGACAGTGGGTCCTACCCCTCCCTTTCAGTGGCTGCATGTCCCCTGCAACATATACATTCTACACCACATTAATATGTGAATTCCACCAAGAGAAAAAAGGAAAAACATTTGCAATTTGCTTAATTATACATTGAAGCTGTCTCAGTGTTACCAGATCTGCTACCATTTTATTGTGTTCAGTTTTGTGATGGGTGTGCCCTGTGCTAAAAATGTCACAATATATCTGACAAACATTTCATTAAAAGTATTTTGGCATCTTCCTCTCCTCCTTCAAACCTTTGGAAAATGATCCACTTGTGCTGGAAGCTGGAAGCATGTGGTTATTGTAGTCACAGAATCAGCTGTGGCTCAGGAGGTAGAGCGTGTTGTCCACTAATTGCAGGTTTGGGTGTTCAATCCCCCACTCCTTCTGTCTGTGTGTCAAAGTGTCCTTGGGTTAGATACTGAATGCTAGGCTAGCACCTTGCATGGGAACTTGCTGTGTGTATCAATGAATGAGTGGAAAATTGAAAATCCCTTTGGACTTGCAGCTGCTGGGCTTCTTACTGGTTTGAACAGACGGCATCACATCACCCCAATCCTAGCTTCTCTCCATTGGCTCCCTGTTCATTTTAGAATTGATTTTAAGACTTTACCGATCATTTTTAAAGCACATCTGGGTCTGTCTCCAAGTTACATAACAGAAATGCTGATCCCGTAACAGGCAGCCCGCAGCCTTAGATCCTCAAGTGGGGCCCTTCTGGCTGTTCCAAAGTCGAGGCTTAAATCTAAAGGTGACCTTGCTTTTGCCATCAGGGCCCCTCAGCTTTGGAAGGACCTGCCTGAGGAGATAAGGCTTGCAGAATCAGTAACTTCTTTTAAATCATTTCTTAAAACTAATTTCTACAGACTTGCTTTTATGTGATGTTATCTTTTTTTTTAATCATTTTTTAATCTTTTCATCATCTCTTTATTGTTTTTCATTGTCTTCTACTGTCATCTTCCTAATGTCGGACTTGTTATTGCTGTCTGTGTCATGTGTCTTTGCTTTTGTATTGTACTGCCTTTGCTTTGTCTGTCAAAGCACTTTGTAAACTCTGTTTTTAAAGGTGTTTTATAAAGAAAGTTATTATTATTAAAGTTTTCATTTTTTGTGAGGTTATGTCTAGGTAGACACCCATTTGTGCCAAATGGCACACCTGCAGTGTTGCCAGATGTCATGAGAGTAACAAGCAACTAGGTCTGTGGAAAAAAGCCCAAAAGAAGCGACTTGGCTCTTCAAAAGGAAAAAAAAAAGCCAGTAACAGGAGACCTTTCCTACCACAATGTGAGAGAGGCCACTTGATCAATATATATATATATATATATATATAGGTATGAACTTATTTTGCATTTCATAAACAACCATTTCAAAAATACTGTAAAAGTGAAGGCAAAACAAAGCGTATATGCGTACGTGTTGTTCTGACAGCAGGCAGCGATATTTGATATCTTACATATACGGAGTAAGCCCAAATTAGCAACTAAACTTTAGAAACAAGCCCAAAAAACCAGAATCTGCGACTACCAATATTTGTAAGCAATTTCACAGAAAAACAAGCCCAAAGTTGCTTATAATAAACAGACTTGGCAACTGTATACAACTGATATTGTGGGTCTTCTGAGTTGGAAATTATTTTATTTTTACATATTTTTGTACAAATGAATAAAACAGTGTAAATTACTCAAAAAAAGTTTATTTTACAAAAATACTGAAATTGCAAAACAACTCTTTACATACTATACACATTGCTATTATGGTACTGTATTGCAAAAAACAAAAAAAAAACAAACTAACTAAAAAAAAAAAGAAAAAAAACGGTTCCACCACAGTCCAGTATTTTGCTGTCCCTGTTTATCCTGGCATGCACTGGGGTAAAATAAATTGGCTTTCTCCCACAAGCCAGTCACCTACAGTCCCCGTTCGTCATTGAAATAGTCTCTCTGTGGCTGTAAGCAAAAGGGAGCCTGCCACACCATTGCTTGTCCTTTCTTTCCTGTTGCTTGGCTCCATGGTGTTGGTATTTCCCAAAATTGTCTGCATGACCTCTGAGGACAAAAACTAAAATAACTCCAGTGGTGTATAGGACGGGGTGGTTATCAACTGTGGCCCAGGTGCTCATGCAGGTCTGAACACTGGCTTTGGTGGATGAATATCATTCTCATCCACGTTGTGCCAACGTGATGATGTGGTGCTAGTAGAGGGAGTGGGCTCAGCCCCCTTCCCCTTCCTCCTCCCCTACCTCTATGGGTGCTTTTCATTTGGCTAACGTGTCTTCTCGCTTCCCTCACTCGCATCTTAGCTCCTCCCAGTGAGGATGAGGGAGAGAGATGTGAGGAAGAGACAAGAGGACGGAGAAATTTAATGAACCAAACATGATGTCTTCACTCACTCCAGCTTCATTTTGAGGAAATGGCAACTACTCATGATGCACAGCACCTCAACCGTCAAATATGTCAAGCCAGCTATCAATATGTAGAAATTATTAAGTAACAGTTTAAACTCTAAAGTTTAAACATAAAATTCATATACAATTAATTAACACTTTGGAAGGAAAACACCTGATAACTGCTCCAATGTTTTATTATTTGATTATAGATCTATAGCACCATCTGGCTGTCACAGAATAAGACACACATAATTTAAAACTGTTAATTACTGAAAGAACAAAACTTATGGAAAGGAGCAATTAAACAGCTGTAGCCTGCAGAGTATATTTGATTAAATATTGCTTATTTAGTTTGTGAAAATCTGATGTCCTTTTCAGGCTCAGGATTATTTTATAGGAGACACGCAGCTGTGTGGTGTCATATTTTCCTGAAGGAGCTGAGATGTACTTGAAACAGAAAAGAAGAAAAGAAGCCTTTTGGCTTATGAAGAAAAAAAAAGTAACGAGAGTGTTTTTTATGATTGATTCAAAATTTAGTAATTTTTATTTTATGAATAAACAAGAACAGCTGCTGTTGGTACTGTCATTCCTGTTCTACAGGTAGTTTTCCTGATCTGCTGTATTACTAACAGCCTGGCTGTTTACTGTCCTGTCAGATCAGCTGACCAATCAATAAACACATTCGATCAAAGGGGTGTTGCCATCCAGTAAAAAACCTCTGCAGAGGATATATCTGTGTCAGGGTTGTGTGAAGATTGAGTAGTAGTAGGCTTAAGTGTTCCACGGGTGGAACAGCGTACTGTGTCTAACCTAACTCTGCCCCTAGGAGGCAATGTAGGGTTAACAGAGCCCAGTGGTAAATTTTTGCCCCTAGGCCCCCTAAGCAGGTCAATCTGGCCATGTGTTCACTGGATTGCTGCACTAAAAATTGCAGATGGGATTATTGTAAGATTCAGTGTGTACTCTTTATCTCTATTTCTACTGTAGGAGTTCAGCAGTCTCCCACCTCTTCAATCCTGTATAGTGCTGTACTCTGGCTATCAAATTCAGCAACTTTATGAGAAAAGGATTTAAACCTACCTGAAAACAGAAACAGCACACTTTCACACTCATTGTTCTACAGTGTAACCAGTGATTAGATGCTTGATCAGGCACAGAAGGAATTAATACATGTTACCAAGGTGTCTTAAATCTTGGTAGGCTCATTGTCTGTCCAGAACATGTTATTTGCTCTGTTCCCATGAGTTGTGCTCTTTGGAGGGGGCATTCCCTGCTGCCCTAAAGCCCTCTCCAGCAGGCCGGCAGAGCTAGACAAACAAGACCTGGGGTCCAGTCAATTTGTCTGGACAAATGTGGGGATTTGGGGCCACGGCAAGCTATGCAGGGACGAGTGCTAATTGTTTGTGTGCCAAGCAACTCCCCTCAATCCCCTGGTCTCTCAAGTCACTCTATTCACCTCGGTCTTTGTCTGGTAAGTAACTTGAACCTGACACATCGGACCAGGGAACGTGGAATTAGTGTAAACCCCCACCCTCCAACCCCTCATTTACAATTGCATTCTGTCTTATGACAAATCAGTCCTTTTTTCACACATAAAATGTAATAAAATGTGATTTTTCTTTTTAGAAATGTTTGGTTTCATCACCCCATCATCTCTTCCATGCTCTCAGCTCAGTGAATGAGGGGATCATGATAGGAGGATGGACAGGGAGCAGATGGGTGTGTGGAATTTGTGGCCCCTTATACCTCCACCTCCTGGTCAACAATAAGCGGAGGCCACACTGCATCAGTACAAGTGGTTGAGACAATCTGAGAAAGTGGCTGGAGCCAGGCGTCACCTCAGGCCCCTGTCCTCCACCGGTCCAACCAGGCCCCTCTGTGCTCTCCTGGCATGCTGATCAGAGGATTAGGCAGCCCCAGAGGCTGCGTCAAGTCAAGAGCATGCTGGAGAAAGGGACAGGCATGTAGGGAAAATTGGATGCATGCCGGTCTCACAGGCACTCACACACACACAAGAATGCAAGCAGACGTGTATCATGAGAACCACACACTTATGCCTGCAACAGCATCAGCTTGTCAGTAGAGGACACCACAGTGCCGCCACACAATGTTTGCACTGGGAAAAAATAATGAACTATATAAAAAATGATAAATAATTTAAAAAATATCATAAGTACTTTAAATATTAAATGTATTAATTTTATTTTACTGGAGGAAAAAGTGTGTCAAATGCATTGTCACTGCACTTATCTGTGAGATTCTCTGTGCTCACCTTAAATCTGATGTGGACATGTGAGCATGATTGGTGACATCACAACAACTTTGACAGTCAACTGTCTTAACTTGAAGCCTCCAGTGCACATAGCCTACACTGAGTGAGGGAGGACACATCTTGTGTCCAGCTGTTAAACCTTTGACCTTTTTTGGTGGAACCATATCAGAAACAAATTATTATTAATTAAAACATATCTGGAGGGGGTCTTTGTTTTCTTATTTGGGATTTGTTCTTAGGTAAGAACAGAATCTACGCACACTTGAGAGGACACTTACACACATTTGAGTGTTGACATGTCTGTGCAAAATAATTGGTTATTGTGTTTTCTTCAATTCTACAATTGTATAATATCATGGGATTTAAATTACAATAATATATTTATCATTTATAATATTTGTAACAATTATTTTAATTATTTTACAAAGCATTATGGTCTTTTAAAACAAATAAACACAAACACCAAGAGGATATGCGTTCTCACCCTCTCTCCTGGGACAACAGACTTGCTGTCCAAGTTCAACAGCATGTAATTGCTCGTTTGTAAATAAAGGCTTTAAAATGAATATGGCCTTTACAGTGTGATTATTTATAACTTACAATTAATCTCAAGAAAGAAACACATCATTTAAAACTCAATTATGTTTCAGTGCATATCTTTATTTGTATTATTATTTGTATTAATTTCTTCAAGTGTCTTGGAGATTATGGCCAGTATTGAACTGTGAAAGTGTTTGGGCCATTCTCTCTTGGTTGTCCAAGACTGCATATGAGATCAGATGTGGAGCAGTTGAATGGGACCTGAGTGGATGCATGGAGGTAGTACTGCAGGAAGGTACTGGCTGAGAGGTGCCGGTTCGCCTCAGAGGGTGGTTGCCTCAGAAAGGAAATCATCTGTAAATAAATGATAAAAATTCAAACCATTGTAGTGACCTTTTATTTCGGGAGGTTTCGATTATGCAATTCTGGTCTATACTGCAAAAGCATATGTTTTGAATAAAAACTAAGCACTTAGGTAACACTTTTTAAACACATGTTGAACATTTACTCAGAAAAATAATCACTTGCCTTTAGGTTTTACACACTGGTTTTTACATGTTGAATGTGTCACATGATCCATGGTTTTACAGCTACAACTTTTAGATAAAATGTACCGTCAAACTGTATTAATTCTGAAAAACCAGCTTACCTTCTGATTCTGTGATAGGGGATGAAACCACTGACATGGGGCCCAGGTGTGTGTCCAAATTCTCAGCTGATGGCACACCTGAGAGTACTGTCTCTCCAGTAATGGCCCCTATGTGCCCTCAGTGTCTCTCTTATGTGTTTGGCAATATTTTTTTGGCATCAGATTTAAGATCAAACCTTTTTTTTTTTTTTTTTTTTTTTTTACCTCATCAGCTGTGTGCCCTTCTCTGGATACAGTGTTCACTGAATGAGTAATAGCATCCCATGCATATTTTTTTTCTGTTACTTTATTTCCACTACTGATGCCACTACATATGACATACATATGGCTCGTTTGGTGTTTACTTCCTGCAACAGTATCTCCACTTCAGAACTACTGAGGGTTTCTTACGTTTGGAGTCTGGTGCTCCACTCTCTTTAGACTTTCCTTTGGGCATTCTTGACTTCTCTAAACTTTTCTCTTCAATTTCTGTGTGTGCACACGTCCCTGCAGTCTCATGCCCTGTTATGGGAATTGGTGGGGTGTTTACCTATGCTAATTTGGATCACCTCACATGTGCTTTCAACTTACAAGGACAATGGGATCCATCATCAGAACATATTTGTGGCATATACAAACTTCTGAAAAAAAAATGCTGCAGTTTAAGAACACATCATGAATCTGACATAGACTTTTCTTAAGAACAACATAAAAAGAAAGAAAGATGTAGGAAGATATTCGTAAATGAGGCCTATTGTTGGCACAATATAGGCTTCCGTGTGAGTGGATTCCAAAATGTTTTCCTCCCTGTACATCCACCCACCATTCAGGCCTCATTATGACATTAACAATATTTGCTAGTTTGGCAGAAACACAGTTCAGGTGGCTGATAAAACAGAAGCAAGAATTAAAGTCCAACTGAAATCACATTTAATCATCCCCCTTTGCAGTCAGAAATAATGTCAACATGTTTTCAAATGTATTGTTAATAGGTTTGTATTGTGAGAGTGGAGAAAAAAGGTACTGCAGTTGAACAACTAATTAGCTACCTAGCCTGCAAACTGAATTTAGTGGTGCAATTTTGCCCAGTGGTGAATGTTTGTTTGGTGGCTCATTCAACAACCTAAAGTGCAGGACAAGACATGTTTGTGTTTGTAAGTTAGATAAGAAGACTTTAGCAGGAAGGCTGAACATGTTTCAGTAATATTTGAGAAGTTGACATTTTGAGTAAAAAACGAGAATAGAATAAGAATTGGAATAAGAATAAAAGAATAAGAATCACAATAGAAGTAGTGAAATCCTACTACTATAGTTTGTTGAGGTATCCTCCAGAGTGACCAGAAGTCAGCTGTGACGCAGCTTCCAGAAACTAACCAATCAGAGTGGGCTCATCGGGAGGGGCATCTTAAAGAGACAGGAGCTAAAACAGAATGTTTCAGACAGAGGCTGAATGAGGGAGTGCATAAAGGGTCAGTATTAGATAAATAAGGTGTTTTTTGAACTGCAAATCATGCAAAGATATTCCAGTAAAGCCCCATATATATAGACCTTGAAATGTGCAGAATATGTCCTCTTTAAGGTTGCTGGCCCAGCTCTAACTGGCTCAGAACTCTGTAGCAAGTAGCTGTGAACCAACAGTCCAAGACTCAGTAAGGTCTTAAGCCTTCATGGATCCACCTCCTCCAGAATGCCACAGTGAGGATTTATGAGAAAAGCAAGACACTGAGGCTGAGATTACATTGGTTTCAGCCTCTTTTCGTGGACCCTTCTGGAAATGATATGAAAATGTTTCTTTTCAGATATGCAGCCCCTCTATACTTAAAAGATTTGTTGTCTTGTTTCACAGATGAAACTAGAGGTGGACTATGTAGTTCATTCATTTTCTTCTAAGACAAGCAAACAGCCATTCGAATGCACTTCAGTATAGCAATCACATCACCTTCCATAAAGGAGTGACATAAAGGCTTCTGATACACAGTAAGAAATATCTGTGTATTAACAATTGTATGACCGTTTATTTTAACGTAATTTGTCCATAGCACGTGATTCATAGGTGTATTTATAAACTTAGCACAAAAAGTAAGGAAATTTGTGTTTGGTAGATTATTTATTTGTTGTAATAATGCTGTTGTTTGTTGTACAGTGCCTGATTGGCACCTGATTGGCTGAATGGGCCCTGCTACAGTGGTCAGTAGGTGTCTGCTCCAAGAATCGGCATGCCACGTTTGACTGATCCTACAGTTGGATCGTAGGGTCAAAGTGTGGAGAAGACTGACGTGTGTGCTGAAGTGTGCTGATTGCTGCACCGATAGAGTAACATCTTTTGGTGGAGGCAGTGTGATGGTGTGGGGCAGCATCTCCCTCACTGGAAAAACGAGGCTTGTCATCATTGGAGGCAATCTCAATGCAGAGAGATATCGAGATGAGATTCTGCATCCAGTGGCAATCCCATATCTCCAAAGTCTGGGACCGAACTCTATCCTCCAAGATGACAATGCTAGACCCCACAGAGTGGGATTTATCAGATACTACCTCCAGAATTTGGTAGTGGAGAGGATGGAATGGCCAGCCAGCAGTCCTGACCTCAACCCCATTGAACACTTGTGGGATCAGCTTGGGCGTGCTGTTCGTGCTAGAGTGACCAACACAACCACGTTGGCTGACTTGCGACAAATGCTGGTTGAAGAATGGGATGCCATCCCACAGCAGTGTGTGACCAGGCTGGTGACCAGCATGAGGTGCCAGGCTGTTGTGGTTGTGTCTGGTTCTTCCACACGCTACTGAGGCTCCTGTTTGTTAAATGAATAAATTGTTAAATTGCCAATATGTCTTGTTTCTTCAAACTTCAATCATCCAATCCACCAAACACCAAACAAGAGTCAATGGCAGAATAAGCTGTTTGGCATTGGCAGAGAAGATTTAGCACATTTTTCATGGGCACAACCTACATACTCAGCTCTGCTGCTCATCCCACAAATGCATGTTCCTTACAAATGTGGCACCATTTAAAAGGGAAATAAACAGGCTTTCCAACGGTATAGGATTTATTGCCAAGAAGCATTGTTACAACAAAGAAATAATCTACCAAACACAAATTTCCTTACTTTTTGTGCTAAGTTTATTTATTTACATTTCAAATTGCATTATCGCCCCTTGATCTCTGCTCCAACAACTTTTGGCAGCCATAGAGGTATAAGTGGCACATCAGAAAATTTTATCCAACTGTCTGCATTTCAGCAGTAAGTAATTTTATGGAATAATTAATAAAGTGACTGTTTTATTGGTAGTGTTAGTAGTTTGAAATGTTATATTGTCTGAGTTGGTCATGTAACACACAATTGTGAATTTTCGTTAGATATTGCTAATGTTAGCTAATGTAGTGAGCTGGTGTTCACAGCTTCATCATTAAGCAGCACTTGGTTTGGGAGATTAAAGACCAGATTTTTTTCAGAAGTTTACAAACTGAGCAGCTTTGTATGAGAGAATTTTTGTAACGTTAGGTCAATGCAAATGAGCACCCATTATTTGGTTATGCCAACCTATTCTTTGTGGCAGTGGGTCAGTATCTGTGAATTTACAGTTCTATTGTCAGTGTTTTTAATCCAGGCGGGAGCTTGGTGCATGGAACAATTAATGTACCCTCCCCCCCTCTCCACTTTGTATGTCTGTCAGCCACTGGTTGTGAACCAGCAAAAAGGTTAATCTCCTCCAGCTCCATTTTGCATGTAAAAGGTAATTATTTTATGGAAATTTCAAAGAAGTTACTATGTTCTTGGTATTATACAAGTAGCTAATGTGAACAGTTAAAGTTTGTAAGTATTTTCTAGTCTGGTCATGGTAAGACGGTTGTGCTAGCTAACATGTTGCCACGCAACATAAGTGGTGTCTTTTGAGGGGCTTAAAGCTATAATATGTAACTATTCTGCATCAAAATGTCTAAGAACAACTAGTATATTTTGTTGACTTATGTACTTACATTATCCCAAATGTTTTTAACAATTTTCAAAAAGAAATCAGTAATTTTAATCAAGCTAACGGTCTGTTTCATTTGGTCACCTGTCAGTAGTGTCATACCCCCTCTACCAAAAAGTATATATACACAAGATGCATGCGGCGGCGTTGTGTTTGTCCGCTACAATGGCCTCTACCAAAGAGTATAGGCATACAAGATAATACATCAGCTCTGTGGATGCCCACCATAAATAGACATTTTATGATAAACTTTATATATTTTAGTCATTTTTAACTGTATCTTTTAACTGGATGAAGGATTTTAGTCATTGGACGTCTGACTCTTAAGTTATCTGACAAACAAGCTGGGCAAACGTCAGCAGCAGCTCGGCTAGAAGCCCTTCCCAGAAGTCCAGTGCTTGTCAAACAGCATCAGAGAAACATTGATTTTTTACGTGAAACAGCTTTATTCAGTATTTTTACCGGGTTTAATCCCTGTGTACATTTGTTTTTAGAGAGGAGGAGACCTCTGCCGGTAATTCGGCTCCCAGTAAAAACATTCTTAATGATGAGGCTTTACAAAATCTAGGGAAACATGTATATGAGCAAAGCCTTGTGCAAGGCACACTACATGCAAGTAGTGGTACCTTAACCACATACCACAAAAGACTTCATTACCACAGGAAAGAATTCAACTTGGTAGAACCAGTACAAATAACTTTAGGGCATGATGACAAAGGCAAGACAAGACACTTTCATTATGTTCCCATTTTAAGAAAGCTTAAATGCTATATTGAGAAACGAAAGTGTACGGCATCAAATTCATGCCAACGAGAGCATGTCATGTGACATTGGAGATGGGTGTGTCTTTAAATCTTATGAACTGTTTGTGTCTGATGCGCATGCTCTTCAGATCATGTTGTTTCAAGATGCTTTTGAAGTCGCTCACCCTTGTGTACTACGCTTTAAGTAATGTCTGTGCACACTGCACTGTTGACTCAGTACAGCTTGTTCTACTTTATTTGGAGAAGGACTGTAAACTGTTTGGACCTGAGAGAGTTTTTGATAAGCGAGGGATTGACAGAGACTGAGACATCAGCAGGACCTCAGGAAAACCAGGAGTCAACAGGCATTTGTGTTGAAGGAAAAACCCTCAGAGGTAGTATTGCCTGTGTCATTGGAGACAATATTGGGTCCCACTATCCTGGAGGATTTACTGAAAATTTCAGCTGTGCAGAATATTTTTGTAGGTACTGTCATATTGAGGATTTTCAAAGAAATCCTCTTGCTACAGCCACTGACAGGATGCTAGCTAGTTACAGTGAATCATTGCTGGAGTTGAAAAATAACCCCAGTATGCATGTTTGTGCACCAGAGCTCCCACCCTTCCTTCAGCTGCAGCAACTTTGCTTGGTTATACTGGTTTAGTTCTTTACCTTGCTGTCATGCACTTTCCAACACACACACACACACACACACACAAACACACACACATGCACTTTAACACAAGTTTCTACAAATTTTTAACAGGGTCATTAGAAACGCTCCCTCCCACAATTTGCAGCCCATTCAATCTTCTTGTGTTTTGTGTGTTTGGTTCTGCCTACTGATCAGGAGGCAGGTGGTCAGCAGAGCTCACACAGTTCTGCTTTAAAGTGAAGCCAAGAAAGCGTGGCCTCTTCCTGAGTATACCCCAGCAGTGACCTTTTCTGTGATCCTCCTCACCCCTGAAACACACACACACACACACACACACACACACACACACACACACACTCTCTCTCTCTCTCTCTCATTGGGCACCTTGTTAAACTCAGCAAGGGGCTGCTGGCTCTTCTAGTGCTGAGCGTGGGGGGGCTTCTATGTGAGTTAAAAGGGAATCAGCAGGACAAAAGCACATAAAACAGGGTCTGTGCTGTCAACATCTGCATACTCCTGGTCTGGAGGGCAAGTGTAAGTCCATGTCCACACTAATGTGGATATTGTATCTGTAACTACTTTTTTTCCACAGTGAATTTGAAAACAGTTGGTCTTGTGTTGTAGTGTGGACCAGTTGTTGTACTGTATTAAGAGCTTTATAACAGCGTGTTCCAGACCTCATCCCTCATGCTCTCACTCATTTTGTCTGTCAGATATAAGGCATCGTTCAGACCAACATTAACTCTCTGTTCATTTGAATGGGGGCAGTGTGTGAACATGAGACACAAGTACACCTCCTAAGGCCAGTACTAGCCGATTGATGGTCCAGAATGCCTTCCAGAGCATTAAACCACCACCTTGTTGTTTTTCAGTTTTCTCCACTGCGTGGATTGTAATCATTTATTCTTCTATAATCATGTTCCATCTTTTTAATAGTTTCCCTGCACTGTTTGGCTGTGTGTATTATCCACATTTATGCCAGATGTTGAAGAAATCTTCTGTTCAACGTTTTTGTTTCAAACATCTAACTTCAGTTCCCTCTGAGTGGCTGCCTCTCCCCCAGACACTGATGAGGGCCTTGTCATATTTGTATGTCCAACAAGTTTTCACCATTGTAAAAAGTCTGTATCCTGGTTGATACAAATACAATAGTAAAATGGTGGATACTGTTGTTGTGCTTGTTAGCAATAGCAGTCATCCTTGTTGCGTTATGATGACACATCAGCTTGACCAATCACAATTGTCAGCACTGCTGGCATGGTACATGGAACTTGCATCTAGTATCATCTCCTGATACTTGTTACAGTTAGGCTGCATGTAATGTTATGTTTTATAAAGTTCCTGTAGTGGGAAAAGGCTATATGTGACTTTTTGATTGAGGGTATCAATGCAGCAGCCTGGGAACAGTCAATTATGAGCCATGATCAATCACTGTTTTATACTTAAGCAGTCATCTGATAATAAAAACAGAAAGACATTTTGATGTCCTGCAACCTAACAGAGGTTTAACCTACAAAGACCAAACAGAGTATCTGGCCTTGTGACTCAAAATGATCTATCTATCAAACCCTAACCCTTACTAGACGATGATGGACATTTTTTTGTTTTGTTTTGTGGACCCAAACAGGAGAAAGAAGAGCAGACTGAACCATTTTCTTAAAGTTGGACCACATTTGACACATCACCTTCAAGTTTATGTCTATTAATGAAGAGATGGCCAAAGACAAGTGGAAGCTGGTTGAGTGATTGTTTAGCACTGTGTATTTCTGTTTTCAGATTCACATGCACATGCGCCTGCTTTAGGAGTCGCAGGTTGGGCACGCACGCCACAATATGGGCTTTAATTCAGACCAACAGCCTCTCTATCAAAAAGGAGGGGACGGAGCAATTAGCCCCGTGGAGGAAAGAGAAAGAAAGAGGGAAGAAAGATGTGAACGAAGGGAATTGTGAATTTGACAATTTAAATGGTGGCCATCATTAGCATGTGGCTGAGTTGGGGTGTATTCACTGGATCCTTGAATGCATATTGCTTCACTACCACAGCCATACCCCCACCTCTCTTCTTCTCAGTCTGTCCATCATCCCCATGGCCACCTTTCACTTGTAATCACCCTATTTGGCCTCCTTTTTCATTCGGTCTCTGCAGCTTTTCTGTCACCTTCATCTTTTTATTCCGTCATGCTGACTGGAATAGAGTTCCTGGAATCCCTGAATCAAAACAAATTAAGCCGGATAATTAGATGTCGGAACAATTGAAATGTCAGACATAGTCGGTAGGCTCAACAGCAGTAACAGCATAAGCTAATCTTTCCTGTATTAGAACCAAATATAAATGTGATACTGTGTTTATAGAATGACTGAGCAAAAACTATGGATGTTACTCATCCATTTTTGCAAGACATTAAAAACTCATTTTGACTTGATTCAGTCTTTCACGTTGCAGAAGGCTTGACGCAGCCTCTGTTTGGGCTGACTTTCACTCAGCTTGTTGTCTCTGCTATATGAGCCTGGAAAAGAGCAAAGTAGCAGGCTCAGTGTGGTGCCTTTTCCTCCATTGTGCAGAGATCTCCTCATGGCAGCTTTCTCCTGTCACATTAGTGCACATCAACACACTAAGCAACACACAACCCACACAACTCTCCAGAGGTTTGTGCCTCTGGGTTTTACTCTTTCTGCTCAGAATAAAGTCAATCAGGAGTTTTGTATTCTTGTTGACACAGAGAGGTAATTTTGCAGGTAATCTTCAATTAACGATCATCATTTATTAGATTCAGGATTGAATACAAGCAGCTGGTGAATTGAATTTTCATCAGTCTGCATGGTAGAATTTGTAACTTATTAAAGTAATGCTGACTCAGCCATTTTGTGGACAGCTTCTGGACTTGTATATGCTGTTTACATATATACAAGTACATATACTGTACACAACTGGTCAAAAAACTTTAGAACACCCCCATTTTTACAGTTTTTATTGAAATTTAAGAAGTTCAACTGGACCCTGGACCAAAAGGGCTACTACAGCATTTTGCAGAACCATGCAATACCCTCTTGTCAATGCCTAGTCGGTCAGGTGTTCATCCTACAGCAAGATAATGACACAAAACAAACTCCCAGGCTGTCAGAAAAGAACAAGATGGTAGACTTGAGCTGGTTTGGGAAGAACTGGACGTAAGAGTGAAAGCAAAGTAAAATGCAAGTGCAACACATTTGCACACACCGTGTGTTCAGCTATTATATCTGCAGATGGTGGCTACTTTGATGAGCTACAAATTTAAATTAGATTTTGTTTCTTTTTTTTCATCTCCAATTGTGTATTTGTTCAATGCTCAAAAAATTGAGGTGTTATAAAACTTTTGACTGGTAGTGTAAACTGTATATGCTACTCCAACAGTTCACTGCAGTCCCACTCCCATTTAGCGGAGGCAACCCTGTCTCCTTGAAATTATGTTTATGTATTGCTAAATGATTTTGCCTAATACAGTTTGCACAAAATGCAAGTTCATTGCCAACAATTTTTTTTCGATTCCAGGTAGTGCTACATTGATGTACTATAGTCGTACTGCACAGAAGCCATAGGGAGGTGGTCAGAGTGGGTGTAAAATAAAATACAGCACATAGGAGACTGGGGTTAGGGTCCCATGTCTGGTCAGGTTTAGGCTACAAAAATCACAGTAGTTAGAAAACGTTTGTGGTTTTGGTTCAATATTTATAAAGTAAACACATCATGTTTTGTGTCATCATTGACTTTTTTAATATTCAACCAAAACCACAGTCTTTCCCTAACCTTAACAGTGTGCTTTGAGTTGCATAAACCAGACTGATCCGATATTGTGGCTGATGTAGGTGAACAATTAATAGTGGTGCATGGTGAAGCTTAATTCATAATCATATTCATTTTCTATGGGATGCAAATGATTCGCTTCTCAAGGCAGTGTAGCTAACAGCGTATGATGCATATCAAACATCCATACTTTTTGTTTTCTATGTTTAATTCTACACATGAACCACTGACTAACTCTCCAGAAAAGCAGCCGTTTGATTTCACTCACTCCCCGGATTGACACATCTCAACTACTGCAACCTGACTACTTCTTCTGTCTGAACAGTGCGTCTGATGACTACAATGTGTGTGTGTACATGGTAATGAACATGTCACCCAGTGTGACCGTGTGGCTAATAGTTATTGCACAACAATGGAAGTCTATGGTGCAGAGTTATAAGGTATGACGCCTTAGCTACACAGGCCATTGTTAGTAGTTTGTTGGTTTTGGTCTTTTTATGGCATTTGTTGACAATAAGAGTAATATTAAATATTGCCAGCCTCATCCTTTAAAGTGGTCAAAAACAAATTGAAATGCCCATTATCCTATTAACACTTTTTTTTTGCTCTTCTTCCCCTCCTGCTCTCTGGAAATCCCTCTCTTCCATACTGGCCCTCTATCCCCTTTTTCCCTCCTGGCCTCCCTTTCGCTCTCTGTCTCTCTCCTCTCCCTCTCCTCAGTGCCTGTTAAGGCTGTGCAGCCTGAGCTGTCAGAGCAGCAACAATCCCAGTCCATTAGTATGGTAATGAGGCTGCGGGCCGACAGGTGGCCTGCTAGACAGCTCAATTAAACTGCTCATTAAAGAGGAAAGTTAACGAAGCTGCAGCCCGGTGCCAGTACGGCTTTAACACACAATGTGATGTCACAGGCAACAAATTGCTGGTGAGTAGGGGAGTGTGTCAGTCTGCGTGTACAAGTGTGTGTGTCTCCCCCTGTTTGTGTCCCTGTGTGCATGCACGTATGTGTGTACCGTATGAATGTGTGTGAGTGAGTGCGTCCTAGTATGAGTGTAAATAAGTAGTGTCTGTGTGTGGCCAGAGATTGAAATGACAGGTCAGAGAAAGTTAGATGGACGTTACTAATAAGGCAGCGATGCAGCTCAGTGATCAGATAAGATGAGAGATGGGGAGGAGATAGGACGGAGAAAATAAGTCATTCAGACTTGGCCTTTTCCTGGCCCATCAGGCTGCCAGCGGCCAAGTTGTCTGCATCATTAACTGGACAAGAACACAGTAATGGTCTAATTACTATAAAAACAGACAAAACACATAATGGCACAAGTTCCTGTACAGTCTTTCAGTACTCTGCTTATCCCTGCTAAATGTGTTGAAAAAACCAGTAAGATAAACCAAATAAACCAGTAAGTGTAAAGAACCTGTGCGACCTGAATGAGTACGAACAAAATTAAAATCAAGATAAGGGTTAAAGGAAAATTCAATTTTTCCTCATGATAAATTCATAAGCATTCATTATTCATCACATACTCTAGACTATACTAGACTATACTATAGACATGTTGAGGGTTGCTGTTATCATCAAGCCTCTCTATACTGGCTGTGAAGCTCAGCAGAAAGTATTATGACTCTTCAGCTGTCTGAATTAGCCATATCCAGTAGTTGCTGGTGTTTTGTCCTGGCAACAAACTTCATGTGACTACCAGAAAGTATGTGTCTGTGGAGACACAAGGAGAGAATTTCATACTCAAAAACTGTAACACTGTCTTATGCAGTTCAGTCTACACAATATTTTTGTCTGATAAGATGTCACTTTGTCAAAGTAGGCAATTAGAATCATAAAGTCTTACCATGACTTGGCCGACAGACATGACAGACTATATATTGGTACCTGACTAATCATGGCTTGCCATCTTTCACGACCTGCGTGATGTCATTGGACGGAGGCGCTAGGGATTGACTTCCAAGAACAAGAATGGTGTCCAAAGTAGTGTGTATGATACTGACAGTCTGGTTGCCATAGTGCCATAAACCTTTCCTCTGTTGCACAGTTCCACCTAGCAGCATGAGCAGCACCAACATCATTCCTTTTTCACTTCGGCATGTTCACAGTTCTGCTTAGAAGAGCGCTCTGTGCACCTATTGGTCAATGTCGTGGAACACATTGTGGAAGTTACCATACAAGATGAGAGAAGGTTAAAAATGTAGACACGCTAGTCGTTTTGTTGGGATGTTATGAGTCGTACCAGATGCAGTATTGGTTGTCATCCACGATAAAATGATAAATTGTTGCACCCAATGCCCATTTTCGGTCCCAACGCCGTATGTCTATAGGGTTGGGCTATTATCAGGCTGATATTGTATAGTCTGAACCTGGCATAACTCTGACTGCTGAAGCCTCATATTAGCCTATGACAATGCCTTCTCACTTTCACTTTGTTGCACCTATCTGGGTGGGAAAACTCACATCTTTCTCTGTCCCATCAGCATGTTATCTTCAGCTGGAACACAGGTCTAATCAGCCAGAATAACTGAAAAACTGCAAAATTTCTCAAAAGAAGGTGAGAGTGCAGAACTAAAGCAGTGAGAAGCACACTGGATCCACACATTAGACACTATGGGACCGTCTTACATTCTTATAAATTTGCAGTGTACATAGATTTGCTCTGTATTTACTGTAGAACTTCTAGAATGACTTTAGAACTACTGTCTAAAATTGCGTATCGGCTATTTAAAGTGACACTCAATGTAAAGGACAGTGCACTAGTGTGCTGAAAGGAATTTGCAGCATGCGAAGATTTTACTCAATTAGCAAAAATTACATCATATAAATAGCTTCTAGAACAACTGGATATAAAAACGTATTAATTTAAACAGATTAATAGTAAAAAAAAAAAAGCAAGAACAAATGGCAAATTTTTTTATTGATTTTAAAGAAATTATTTCAACATGTAAGTCTTTTAAACTAATTGTCCCCATGAACACTAATCTGGAATTGTTTCACCTCTACTTACATTAACAGAGAGTTATAATGTGAGTTTGAAGACCTATTAAAAGTTCCTTATCAAGATAAATATGCCTCTTTGAGTAAATTAAAATATTAAACTTGTTATTGCCTTCATGGTTTGAGGATAAATTATGTTCTTACAGGATTTATAGTATGCGATTATAGTTTTTTATTCAGTTTTCATTTTAATTTGATTAGTCTGGTTGGGTTGGGGGTGGGGGGCAATGAGAGCAACATGTTTTAATAGTCTCTCATTGTTTATTATGTATGAGAATAAAGATGTAACACGACATGGTAATCAGTTTGTAACCCGGACCAATTTAGTCTGTAATCCGGGGGCGTGCTCTCTCAAGTGTGAAAATGGGGCCGTATGTGTCATGGTTCTGCCTCTCTCTCTTTCGATCTCTGCGTCTGTGACATGGAGGATCATGGGAGTTAATGGGGTAGGACTCCGGTCAACAAACGGGGTTATGTATGGGCACAAACAAGAACACAGTGAGAAAACAGACCCGCCAGATTCGCTCAAAGCTGTCTGAAAGATGTCTGCCCTTATGAATATGCTAATCCCAGTTTAGCATGAACAAAAAAAAAAAGCTCATTAATTAATCAGCAACAATGGCCTCCTTTAATAACACGCTGCTGTTGAAGACTGAGACTATTGAATGTGTGCATAATATTACACAATATTAATACAAAAATGTAGGCAACTTGTTACTTATTTTACATTCACTGTTCTAAACTGTGGGTACAGTATTCATGAGAAATTCCTAAAGCACACTGTAGTTTTGTGTTTTTATATTTATTTAGGTTTACTTGAATAGTGACCACGTACGAAAAATATTCTTGGCACCAAAATCAGTAAGAGATTGTAAAAATTGTCTTATTACCAGAAAGAAAGCTGGACACTAACATGTTGACCCTTGTCACTGCGACAGACAGCCAGACACGCAGTCCAAGAGTGTTTGGTCTGAATAAGCTGTTTTACTGCATTGGGTATTAACCTACATAAAACAGACCTCCTCAGCTCAGAGATGATGTGAACCAAACTGGATCCACACAGACCATTCTGACCACCACCACAAAACTAGACCAAACCCTGAAACAGTTAACAGTAACACAGAGGGTCCTACTTTCATGAATCAAGGGCAAAATGTGCATTCAAGTGTGCTCTGAGGGTGGACCAGTGCAATTTTGGTATTTTCGTAGCCAGAGGCATGTTACACACCTGGATGTGGGGTCAAATGTCATCATACGT
Source organism: Thunnus maccoyii (assembly GCF_910596095.1). Lineage (NCBI taxonomy): Eukaryota > Metazoa > Chordata > Actinopteri > Scombriformes > Scombridae > Thunnus > Thunnus maccoyii. Next base: position 30,834,005 of record NC_056543.1, read on the forward strand.
TAGAGGTAGGTGGGTTAGTGACTGTGACAACTGTGGCCAATCACATTTGCTACTTTCTTCCTCTTTACAAGCTCTCTTTTTCCCTCTTTAGCCTTAGTGCAAAAAGTAAATAAGGTACGTGTTCCTGTAGAAAAGGATTGTGTGATCAATTTGGGTGCAGGCCCAAATTCAGTCAGTTTGGGTGCAGGCCCAAATTGATCACCAGAGTCACACAATCCATGTGACTGCAAAAAACACAAAATAAAATAACAACAAAAGTATTGTGTGATTTTGAGAAATTTGCTCACACAAAAAAATGCTAATTTGGTAAGCATCATTGACTTGATAAGCCAAGTTAATGTCAGTGAACTAAATACTGATCTGACCACTACCTGACCTAGTAAGACAGGCTTGATGTAAGCCATGACACATCAGAAATTCAAAATAAATTTAAAACTGCACTGAATTTAGAGAGTTTAGTTTAGACAGTACCTTGAAATAAGGCTTGAATTCATTACCAGGAAGACTGCTCAGATGGCTGATTGGCCAAGGAACAGGTACAACTTTGGCAGCAAGACACATTGCTAAGGGAAGTAAAAAGTCCCAGATGTAGAAATAAGATCAAGATCAATTTAAAAGACAAGACAGTCTGATGTATGATTTTAGTGTTTACTTTGTTCTTGGAGTTTGTCATTGTCGCATGTTTACATTAATGAATCAAAGTTCAGTGAGGTTCTCTTCACACCATTGTTCCTAACTTAACTTCTGAATTCTCCCTCACCCTGACCTCATGATGTTTTCCACAAAGGTCCAGGAAAATTGGTTAGAAACAGAGAAAGTACATTTGTTGGACAATTTGACCACACCCTATTCCTTCATAACACCTCTCTTGTCTTTACATCTGTCCTGTTTCCCTTCAGCAGCAGTGCATCATTGAGGTCCAAGCAGTAAGCAGGCAACAGCCCGCTGGTCTATTATGTCACTAATTGGTGGCATGAGTGAGATGGCTACAATATCAAAAGGCAGGAAGCAAAGGTTGGAGGGACTGGGGGGAGGGCAAGGGTGAGGAGATGGAGAGAATTAGGGAGGAAAAGGAAACTGAGAGACAGACGGAGAAAGGGAGAGATTTGCTCTCATTAGAGGAGGGCGTGTCCATTCTCTATGTTAGAAGCAAATTAGGTTGACAAGGGAGTGACAAGTTTTGTGCATGTGTATATGTATGTGAGAGTGTATGAGTGTGTGTGTGTGTGTGTGTGGTCAGTCCAAGGGGTTCTGGTCAGAGGTGCTGTGTACTAGACAGACAATGGAATTACCAGGTTTGAGTATGAGGCTTCCTGATAAGCTGCACTTAATACCAGCTCTATTGGTGGGAAACAGAAAAAGGAACTGTGAGAACTCAAACATAAAGCAGAGATGGAGAAAGACAAATGAAAACAGAAATGTAAAAAGGGGATTTTAGTGAGTAGTGGTGAGTTTCAGTGCACCTAAGAAAGAAGCGGGGTGGAGTGTGGGTGTGGCAGTAATGATTAGGCAGTGGTAGTAAGTACATTACTTAACTACTATACTGCACCCATTTATCTGATGGCAATTTAACATGTTGGTCTCATGTCTGAATAAGCACTTGAAGTCACAATGGCAATCTTACTAAGTCAGACCTAGTAACATTTCTGTATCACTGTCAACATGGCACAAGTCTGAACTGAATGCTGTTAGATTAACGTAGAGACTGCAGAAGCACAAAGTAAAAACATGCAGAAACACTGAATATTAATTTTTTCACCTTCTGTTAAATATATATTATATATACACTCAATGACCACTTCATTAGGTACACCTGTTCAACTGCTTGTTAACACAAATATCTAACCAGCCAATCACGTGGCAGCAACTCATTGCATGTAGACATGGCCAAGACAATCTGCTGAAGTTCAAACCAAGCATCAGAATGGAGAAGAAAGGTGATTTAAGTGACTTTGAACATGGCATGGTTGTTGGTGCCAGATGGGCTGCTCTGAATATTTCAGAAACTGCAGATCTACTGGGATTTTCAAGCACAACTATCTCTAGGGTTTACAGAGAATGGTCTGAAAAATATCCAGGTCAGAAAATATCCAGGGAGCTGCAGTTCTCTCTGCGAAATGCCTTGTTGATGGCAAAGGTCAGAGGAATATGGCCAGACTGGTTCAAGCTGATAGAAAGACAACAATAACTCAAATAACCACTCGTTACAACCAAGATATGCAGAAGAACATCTCTGAACACACAACACATCAAACCTTGAAGCAGATGGGCTACAGCAGCAGATGATCACACCGGGTATCACTCCTGTCAGATAAGAACAGGTAACAGAGTCTAATTCTCATAAGGGCTCACCAAAATTGGACAATAGAAGACTGGAAAAATGTTGCCTGGTCTGGTGAGTCGATTTCTGCTGCGACATACAGATGGTAGGGTCAGAATTTGGTGTAAACAAAATGAAAGCATGGACCCATCCTGCCTTGTATCAACAGGCTGGTGGTGGTGGTGTAATGGTGTGGGTGATATTTTCTTTGCACACTTTGGGTCCCTTAGAATCAATTGACCATCATTTAAATGCCACAGCCTACCAGAGTATTTTTGCTGTCTATCCCTTTATGACCACAGTGTACCCATCTTCTAATGGCTACTTACAGAAGGATAATGCGCCATATCACAAAGCTCAAATCATCTCAAACAGGTTTCTTGAACATGACAATGAGTTCACTGTACTCAAATGGCCTCAACAGTCACCAGATCTCAATCTAAGAGAGCACCTTTGGAATGTGGTGGAATGGGAGATTAGCATCATGGATGTGCAGCCGACAAATCTGCAGTAACTACATGATACTATCCTGTCAGTATGGTCAAAAATCTCTGAGGAATGTTTCCAGCACTTTGTTGAATCTATGCGATGAAGAATTAAGGCAGTTCTGAAGGCAAAAGGGGGTCTAACCTGGCACTACCAAGGTGTACCTAATAAAGTGGCCAGTGAGTGTATATAATAACGGCTTTACGTCTGAATGACAAAAACCCATGACTTTAACAGAATGATAAAGACAGCAATGTTGCACATCCAGTCGTAGACGAGCTTCAAGTATAATTTTGAAGGTACTTGCAGATTACTTGAGAGTTTTATTTTCTGCTAATTTATATTTGTCCAGTAGATTTTAGGGGGAAATATCGTATTTTTCACTCCATTCCATTTAATGGGACATTATAGTTACTTTGCAGATATAAGGACAATACACACTGATGGCCTATGACACATGCCAAAAGACCCACACACAGTGACCATCCATCCATTGGCTATACCACTTACCCTGGTGGCGGGCTGGAGCTAATCCTAGATGACACTGGGCGAGAGGCGGGGTACACCCTGGTCAGGTCACCAGTCAATCACAGGACTGACACACAGACACAGCCAACCATTCACACCTACAGGTAATTTAGAGTCACCAATTAACCTAACCTGCATGTTTTTGGTCTGTGGGAAGAAGCTGGAGCACCCTGACGAAACAGACGTGTGCCGCCCCATATATGTAACTGCACACACCAGGGTTAGGGTTAGGGTTGCAGAGCAACTTCCAAAAATGTTATTCTACTTCTGTTTAAGTGACATTATTCAGGTAGAGAACACCATCTAAGGTTAGCTCACAACTGCATCTGGACTTTTGGACATACTGAGGATAAAGAGAGGATATCCAAATCCTAAGCAAACTTTTCTTCCACAAGATTTCAGACACTCCTACACAGTTCTTAAACAAATACTATAAACACAGAGTTATTCAGCTTTCATATATATCTAGTCAAAACCCAGCATAAGGTTGGTGCACAAGTGTGGACCACATGAGTTGTAACTAGAAATGGGTTCACTTTACATAAAGAACACAAAGAAATATAAAAATACAACCAAACCAAAAAGGTGGAAACCAGAGGAGATAGAGAAAGTTTCTGTATAGACAGTGCATTTCAATGATTGTTTGCCATTCCCTCCCTTACTTAACCTAGAGACTCAATATTACGTAGCAGCATACATCATATGAATGGCCACTTACCAAGCCAGGGGGTGGGGTTTGAGGGGAGCAAAAGATTTCAACACACTTCCCCTAATCTGAAGACTCCACAAATGCTATTCAATGATGAATCATCAAACAGCCTTTTTCCCAATGACAAAACAATATTGTCAGCAAACGACAAATGATGCACCTGACTGGGTCTCACAACCATGCATTCTCTACATCATTGTTTACTCACTCCCTCGGCCTTTGGATGGTCGATACACAGGAGGCCACTTGTATATTGGAACATCACTTAATATGGTGACAATGATTCCCCTGAGAGGGAGTTAAGAAGGGCTTGTCAACCACAGAGTAGTGAGAGGTCAGTCCAGGTGAGCCAGATCTCTCTGTCAATCTGACTCGACCCTCTAGGCTCCTGCAGGGAGAAGCAAATCCAAAGGGTTGTATCAATCTAAACTGGCATTTTGAGTTATCCTTAAAAAAATGATTCCAAGTAACAATTGAGCAATGAAAGTTTGGTCACAAGGATTTGTGCCTACATTTTGGTGTGCCACTGATCTTGCAATTACCATGAAAAAAGAAGTTGCCACATTGTGTGCTTCATCATATTTTTAACTTGAAAAAGTCTGTTTGGGCTAATGTTTTAACTACAGTCACAACAAGTGACATAATTGTACGATTATCTGTCTTTGTGTTGTGGGAAACAAAACATTAACATCATCGTGCCCAACATCCCTTCTAGCCTTGCTCTCCTTTGCCCTGAGGGCATCCTCTGCAGGCTCATGTGTCCTAATCGTCCCGCTCTCCCCGTCACTTCCACTGACCCCCTGTTGTGGAGGGAGAGAACAACATTACATCTTAATCTCACTTGCTTGATAGAGAATGCAGGTCCCTTAAAGGCAGCATTTTCTGGTTACATGAACCCATTGGGGGTGGATCAACCATATGCCAATTGACATGGCTGGGGCTGAATGGCCAACGTGGATTGTAACAGTGGTCCTCGGACAAAAAGCCCCCCGCGGTCTCCCACACCTCCACCAGAACTGAACAGACGTTCAGGCTGCCACTGACACAAGGCCAGACCCCCCTCAACACACACACACACACACACACACACACACACACACACACACACACACGCACACACACACACACACACATAATATATTGTTGTTCCACATCAACAATATGTTTTGGATATGTTGTAAAATAAAAGTGACAGCTTGAAGTATAATGCAGTGCAATAGAGTAGACAGCATTCTATTGTAAGTTGTAAAATGTTGTAAAATTAGCTGCTTTTATTGATTACACAAATGACACTGAGTTATGATCAGGTTTTTGGAGTTTGCCGCTTCTGTGTTGCACATGTAAACACCTTATCCAGGTTTCTCTGACATGCTTGCAGGTGTGCCATCAAGTTATGTAGTAGTTTGTCAGAATAAACACTCTGAAATACAGAGAAAGTCTGACTTCAACAAGGCAGATTATAAATTGCATTGTTGCCCTTGTTTTCCATTAATTCTCAACTGTCTTATTTTAGACAGTCTTATTTCTGAAGGACAGATGCACTGTTTTATATTGTATCATATCATGAATGTCTTAGATTGATTTCCATAAACAGTTCTGCTGAACAAGATTTTTGTAAAAGATACCAAATTCTAGTTTATGATAACTTAATTTCAAGTCAGTGTTTTGTGCTAAATAATTAATGTGTTGTTCCCAAGAAAAAAGATGAATTCCTGCCTACTCACCTGTTTGTGCTTGGTTTTAGCTGCCATTACCCACTTTAACTTTTGGAAAACTCCTCTGTCAGTGGCCAAAATCTCAATTTAAATTCAAATTATGAAAATCTGCATTAAAGGGTCACTTTGTGTCTTGGTTTGACACAGCTACATTACCAGATTAGATTCACACATCTTTTCAATCTTTCAAAACCTAATTACCTCTTCTCAGAAGAGGAAGAGTATGCTCATGCAGATGGAAAAAATACTTTCTCTTTTTGTCATCTGGCTACACTGTCAATTTTAATTAGTACTTGAAATTAGAAAATCTTTTAAAATCTTAGTAGGCATGAATCTTGTTATATACCAGCCTTTTTTGCTTATTTTGCTTTTTAAAAAAGATTTTTACTGTACATTATCCATTCAGTAGGAATAAAATCACCAATTGAAAACCTTTAAACAAAAATCATTATCAAAGTGTTGATCATGACTAATTGTACATGTATAATTAAACTAAAATCAGATGGCACTTAAGTCAGTAGACTCCCACCTCTGACAAACGAACAAAACAATCCTCCTCTTTTCTTCATCAGTGATCCCACATGAGAGCATGAGATGGCGAGCTTTAGTGAAAATGTGCCCTGATTGGAGAGGCAAGCTGGCCCTGCCACTCCACTGACTGTACCACTGGAGAGGCCAGTGCGTTCACCATATGGGACAGGGATGGTCAATAGGATTACGTCCTGCACCTCTCCCTCTCCCTCTTCTCTCCATCACACATAATCAACCAGGGGATGAAATCCTAGCCCACCAAGCCTCTGCTGAAGTATCCCAGATCCCCTTTCCCCTACTTGGGAAGGGAGAGTGGGGCAGTGGGGGTCTCGTGGGCAGAGAGAAAGAGCAGGGGGACCACCAGATGGATTAACATATTCAGCAGAGGCAGAGATCAAGCCTTTATAGAGTGAGGACAGAGGGAGGCTTTCTCTCACACATACAGAGTCTGAGACAAAACAGAAATGAGTGTAAGCTGGATTTGTTTTCATTGTCATGGAAAAACAGCGATGGGCCAAGTGATAACTCAACTACTCACATGTAGCCTCATTTTTTTTGTCACAAATGCAGGCAGGACGGGGACATGTGCACAAACACCAGTGGGTGAAAACTAACAACACACACTAAAAATCACTGGGTTAAAATTTTATCCAGTTTGGGTCAAAATAGCACCAATACAATACTGGGTTAATGTTACCCAGAAACCCACTCAAGACAAGGGATAAAAAACTTACATGTCATGGTTTGTTATTGATTGTTAATAACTTGTGTATCTTAACAATGTTATATGCAAATAATTTTGTACAAGAAGCAATACATTTTTTAGCTAAAGCTTGTTGTGTGTAACACTGGGTCAAATAACAGATTGCTGCACGGTAAAGTTTACCCAATGCTGTAATCGTGCTATATTGACCCAAACTGGGTCAAATTTAAACCCTGCAATGTTTTACTTAAGTACTTTATTTCTGTACAAACCTAAGGTTTTTGAGTATTTTCTTTTTGATGCTATTTTATACTGCTCTATATGCAGATAGAAATATTGTACCTTTTGAGCCCGATAATTAGACTGAATTGCCATTTCACTATTTAGTCTGACATTGTCTTCATGTTGGCTGTTTCTCTGGGGGAGGGGATCTTATGGAAGCATCATTTCTACATGAAAACCTGCAGTAATGATTGTTAGGAGCAGTTTTTATATTATTTTCACGTCACTGGAAGAAAAATGAATTTCCACCAATTCTGATAATGTATTAATTATCAGAACATAAATTATATAATAAGCAAAAATGCTAAAATATTTGTGATTTTCAGCTTACCAAATGTGATTTTCTGCTTTTCTCTGTTTTTATATCAATGTAAATTAAATTTCTTTAGGCTTTGGACTGTTTGTCAGACACAACAAGCAAGGTGAAAAAGATGTTACCTTGGGATTTTTTCTGTCCAAAGGATCAATCAATCAATCAATCAATCAATAGACTGTTGATCAATAGTGGAAATAATCATTCAGACCTAACTTGAGAGTTGTTATTTCTTGTCTACTTACAGAAACATGTACAGCTGAATCGTCTCATCCACACTTACTCTCATTTTTGTTGCAGCTTCTTTTTTTTGGATGTGAAATGAGAAGATGATGTCCTTGTTGTTGATCCCGCCTACAAAGCTCTGATTGGCTCAGTTGTTTATTTAAATCTCTGAAAAATTGGAGTGATGATTGAACAGGTCTGGAAACAGACTCTTACTTTTTATTCCTCTACATTTATTTTACAGCTGTACTTGTTGTTACACACAAAACATATGATGCATTATCATCAGATTAACCATGACAATGTTAAATTTACACATCTATGCATCAGTAATTATGATACAATTAAACATTCATTCTGCATAATGAGCACCTCAACTTTTGATACTTAAGTACATTTTGTTGTTAATAGTATTGTACTCTTAAGTAAAGGTTTGAATGCAATTCTTGCAATAGTGTATTTTTACAGTTGGTGTTGCCTCTTATGCTTAAGTAGAGGATTTAAATACTTCGTACACCAATGACAAGCACACACACACACACACACACACACACACACACACACAGCCTTACCACTGTGCTGTGCGCGAACTCATGGCCCTGACCCAGCATGGGCACCAGATTAGAGACCCTGTTTTTTCGCTGGTTTGCTGTTCTCATGACATGTGAATGGCCAGTGAGATAGTGGACCAACATGATCCTACACATTCATCTCCACATCAAAGATGAGCCCAGCGGCCAGAGGAATGCCACCCTGAAAGAGAGCAAAGACCCTGTTACTAACGTTGGATTAGAGATCCAAAAGCAGAAAAGAAGCTTGTGTCGTGTTTTTGAGTGACTGTTGATATCTGATCAGACTAAGTTCTCTTTTCTTTTACATTTATCTTCACTAGACATTAGCTGGCCTGCTGTCTGTGTCCTCAATGTGTTCTTATGGGATGGCATATAAGTAGCATGCCACTTTTAAGGACAATTCGTGTGTCATGTCTACGCATTTTAAGCTTTTAACATGTCATTTAACGCCATTTAGTCCCCACAGACTTCCATTGCAACCCAGTATCACAGCAGTCCACATCATGTGACTGTCAAGTTTCTTTCGGAGAAAACAAACAAAAAAAAAGGCTGACATTCCTTTCATTCTTAGTGGAAAATGCAAATACGTTCAGACAGTTTCAGCATTAAAATGTGTTTTGATAACATTTCTAGCAAGAAATGTGCATTTTATTTTCATAATCGTCATTCAATGAATGTATATGATGTTTAGTTTGATGTTAGTTTTCTGGTTTTCTGTTGTTGCTATGGTGGTTGCTATGGACGGAGCTATCGCTGAAACCACGTAGTATGTTGTTTGAATCATTGTCTTTGCGTTGTGTAGTTATCTGAGCTGTAATGTTACTTGTGTTATTTTGTTTGATGATCTTTCAATAAAAAAACGCAGATTATAGTGCGCCCCAGGGATGAATTGAATTTGAAATCCAAAATTTGAATCTTTGCAATTGGCCCGGAAGTATTTTCCTCACCGTCATGCTGTTAAGGTTTTCTTTTAATGTCACCTTTAACATTACCAAGTGTCCAGTTTTAATTATTTTTCCTTTGATTCTGAGAAATAACGTTTTTTTTTGTCAGTTTTTAATAGTGGAATGCCACAGAAGAGCATTGTGTAGTGGGTGTGTTAGACTGCTGTTCTGGGTTGTCTCCATTTCAAACTGCCACCAGTCGGTCACAACCCAAATCCAAAGCCATCTTCTCTGTTAAGAAAAGGTGTTTTATAGCCTGTGATTGTAAAATGTGAAGTTGCTCATTTGATTTTATATTTCCAAGAATATGTGGCTGAGGATATTTAGTATGAAATCATCTTTCTTAAAACATAGTCTTCCTCAATTAATATTGAGCCATGTCATCCAATAAAGCACTCTAACTTTGTGTGTGTTGTGCGTTTGTGTGTGTGTGTATTAGGAGTATGCCCGAATCCGAATACATTATTCGAAAAAGCACAAATAGTGTTTTTTTTGTTTTTTTTACAAATATTTATTTCATACAAATATTTTCAAATTATTTGTCTTTGGGAAGAAAAGAAAAAAAGTCAAATACCAGCTTGCAGGTCAGTTACATCACTATCTCAGTCTCTCCTCTACTCTGCTGCTATGTCTATCAGCAGTTCTCAAGGGGAGTCACATCCACCAATATGGACATCACTCCTGGAGTTGGGGGTGAACCCCAGAGATAAAGCTGAACTACTGACACATGCAAAGTGCTCCCAAGAGACTCTCCATAACCTGTTGTTCCCCTTCTCCTTTCCACAGAGTTAGGTTGTAAAAATTAGGCAATAAATGAAAAGTGAAAAGCAATAATCGCTTTTGAAGTTCTTCCCTTCACGTTACATGCTGTGCTGTCTCTGTGTTATGGGTGTATAAATAGGTAGAGGTCTGTCTGCTCCAAGGTGATGAACTAAGTTTTAGCTCAGTAGTCAGCGCAGTCGTCTATGATCTGGGAGACTCCTGTTTGAGACCCAGTGTGGAGACTTCCTTCGTAGGATAGTTTATTCATAAACACTGATTGTAACACTTTAATTTTCTAAAATTAAAAGTGTCATAAAAACAAAAACAGTATTTTTAAGCCTATTTCCACTTTTATTTGAATACAAATAGGAATACAAATAATTTTGCTGCCTCAACAAATATAAATACAAATACAAATGCTGGGCTCTCTGCACATTCCTAGTGTGTATGCATCAAATCTTGTACCATAGCCATATAAACAGGATGAAGACGGGTTAGCAAACTGGACTTAATGTTGTGTATTGCATTCAACCTCCACTGTTACATAATTTAATTATTTATGTACATGTCACATTTAATCTTTGCTCTTGTCGCCTTCATAAATTCCATACACTTCATTTCTTTGTCCATAGCACAGTCCATATTTCCTTTGTAGTCAATATTTCATTTCAAGTTTTATATCCTATTTCAAAACTGTTACTATTCCATTCTGTAAATAGATTTTAAAAATTCTATTTAATTTTAATATTACTTTGTTTATTTCATTATTATTGTTATTACTGCCTTACTTTTGTCTATTTTTATTCTTCTGTGTTGCGTTTTGGGAGCAAACACCAAGACACATTCTTTATATGCTTTCATTAGCTAATAAAACAGATTCTGATTGATTGGGCTATGTCATTCTGACATAAAATCCCAAAACCAAGAATCATAAAGATACAAAAAATATCCAGTGCTGTGTAAATAGTAGCCTATGCATGCGTCAGTATTTGACAACCTGGGAATGAAAACGCGTTGATCTTTTCAGCTCTAACCCTAACCCTAACCCTAACCCAAGCACTTCAGGCCTTCCTCCAAGCCTGTATTAATGCCCTACATTGTCAGCAGTATTGTAATCCCTGAAGGTGACTCACTTTGGTCACTATTTCCACTAAAAAAGAAAGAAAGAAACAAACTTAATTTTATATATTGGGCCTTCAAAGTGCTCTCTGAAACTAGTCCTGGGATGGCTTGTGTCCATGAGATGAGAAAAATTAAAACTTTGTTGAAGAGTAATATCTGTCAGTATGAATATTCTACATGGTTCCTGCTTTGAAATACTGACTTTTGAAACTTGACCTTGGTGCATGTTTGAAGGCTTATAATTCAGCAACAAAAGGGGCTGCAGACATGGGACCAACTGTTATAGAGAGCTCTTGACCTCAGCTATCATATGAGTATAGTCAACAACTGGGGGCGCTGTCATATATCGGTAAAATATGATTAAAATTGCTTTTCACCCGTTTAACAAGTAGATTTTTAATTTAATTTCTGATTACACAAATGTCTTTACCATCCCATTAAATTCCTCACTTTACTCTCAATCAGTATTTATGAATATATCAAATATCTAGTACAGCCAATGATCTATGTTTAGAAAAAGTAAAGATGTTGGGTTATTTCAGATATTTTAGTCAAAACAGGAGTCGAACGTGCCAAGTCTGCCCACAACACAATGTCCTTCTGAGAGCCATGTCATGTCTGTGTGCGTGTGTGTGTGTGTGTGTGTGAATGGGGTGGAACTCAATGAACCAGCTGCACACAAAAATCTTAATCAGTTTGGTATAAATTCAGCAGATGTAATAGTAAATAAAAGTTTGTAGCATAATTCAAAGCAGACTGGCTTCGTCTCCATGGTAACAGTTGATGAGGGTAATGTAGCCACTTCCGCAATTGAAAACTGACAAAAAAAAAAAAAACTTTTTTTCTCAGAATCGAAGGAGAATTAATTAAAACTGATGGCCTTAACATTAACATATCATATTGTTGAGTTATCAATGAAACTTTTGTGGTTTTGTGTTGAGAAATGTTAAAGATATCATTAAAAGAAAACCTTAACAAGGTGACAGTGAGAAAACTGACTGAAAAGATCAACTTTCTCTGTACAACCTAAGTCAGAAGAGACTAAATGGAATGAAATGACACGCAAAAAGTGAAAAATGCATAGTGATAAGATGCGAAATGACTTAAGAAATCATTGTGTTATACACCAGGCTGGTGATACCAGGCTGGTGTCCTCATACAGTCATACAATGAAACATTTGAGCTAATCCTTGTCTGACAAAGACAGAATATCACATCAAATGAGTTGTGCTGCCTCCAAGTCTTGTTGTTTCAGTATAGAATTGTGTTGCAGTGAAAGTTGAGCCATTTTCAACATTAATGAACCCTATGTTTTTTGCAGGAGCTTTCTACAGTACGTTGGCTCATTGAAATTATTGAGGGGGCAGATTCTTTTTTTTAATAGTGAAGTCTGCTACTGATATTGTGTGATAAGGTCTGGCTCACAGTCAGCGTTTCAGTTCATCCCAAAGGTGTTAGATTGGGTTGAGGTCAGGGCTCGGTGCAGGTCAGCCAAGCACACCAAACTGGGGAAAACATTTCTTTATGGACGTGGCCTGTCTAAAGTAGTAGTAGTAAAGAAGTGGCCTCTAGCCTAAACCATGAAAAACAGCCCCAGAAAAAATAAGACTAAAGCAGACAAGGCTGTATAAAAAAATACTCCTGCACTGTCACACAGGGACCCTTTGGTAACAGAATTAGTTGGAGGCCACATGTTGATCCAACATCTAGAGAAACTCAATGACCAGAATCTGACTGAAGATTTAGGAGAGAGGAGAGATGAGAAGAGAACATGGAAAACCCTGATGAAGACAATGTAGAAGGAACTGCAGTAAGGTGAGGGGTTGAATAAGGGAATGCAAGGCACTGATAAAGATATGAATTTATTCAGCCGTAACACAAAGAAATGCTGTGATTTGTCAGGTTTGGCAGTCGTACACTAATCAAACTCACAGTGGTCTTTGAGGGTATGATGAGAGAAGACGAAGAGTGGAACAAGAGAATGAGAGCAGCATATCGATGTAGAGAAGGAGACAGAAAGAAAACAATACAGCAGCAGCCAGAGAAAGAGGGCGAACCTGCTGCCTGGCTGCTGGTGTTGTGATTGATGAGGTCACTGAGAGGGCTTCCCCAAAATGCAGTGTCTTCGAAGGGTCAGTGAGAGGTTGGGTAGAGGTCAGAGTGCAACCAAAGGGGAGACGCAGAGTCTGAGAGTACCACAACAAATGTTGGTAAAATTAATCTTAAGAAATGTTATCTGAATGTCTTATATACAGTCTCTGTTCCAGATGAGCATTGTTCACTCTCTTAGATTAAGTCAGCCAATAGATCATTTGAATATCATCAAAAAGTAAATCTTTGTGTAAAACAGTCCGCTGATTGGCTATTATAGTGCACCTCACTGTGCATACCCACTGTACACAGTCATGGCTGGAGTGGCCCCATTGTGTTGGCTAACTTCTTATTTACTCTTATCTTTTGTGTAAAGTAGCTGTGCGCTTAACATTTTCAAATGTACCTGCTATAATGGATTTTATTTGTATTATATTCAGACAATGGCCTACCCATGAAAAACCTATTGCCCCTGTCTTGTTCTGGAGCTGACCCTGTACAAATGTTAGTCTGTGCTAACAACAGACACTGAGTGCGCATTTGTGTGGCCTCTCAGACATGAAATGATCTCAGAACTTACCAGAAACTCCAACTCTTTCTGTTATTTTCCTCCAGTTTCTTCCATTTTTTCTTGTCATTGTTCATAAAGGGAAATTCCACCATTTTTCAACCTGGACCCAATTTTACCATCATTTTAGGTCTAAGTAACGAAATCTGCAAGTTTGTGTGTGTTTAAACCTGACTTTGTGTCTGTATTTATGGGGCTTTTTTCCTATCTTTATTCAAGAGTGCTGTCTTTGAAGTTGGGAGTATGATTTATTGATTTCATGTTCTGATTTTGTACTGCTTTCCCTCAAACCCTGCCCTCACATTCAAATAGCCCCTGCTTGCACTTTGATTTGCTCTGCTTCTGCTCAAACTGTATGTTTGCACTCAGATATATTGTTGCTTGCACAGATTTCCTGCTCCAGCTTCGGACCTTTTTCTCACACTCAGGCTGCTTCTGTGCGCTTGTGAAATGCCTGATCTCAAATTTCTGCTCTGCTCTAGCATTTTTTGTGCAACAACCCTGTCAAAATTCCCCAACTAATAGAATGCCAAGTGTAGTGTTGACCAATGAAATGATCCCTGCCTCCTTGCGGGCGTGTTCACTTTACTTCTAAGAGCATCCTGTATGAGCTTTTACTCTTTAACCAGGTTCATCCACTCCTGCCCTCCAGGGCTTTATTAAATGTACTTCCCTTGCTTTCTTTATGACTTTTGGAATAAAAGGACAGTTAATATATATACAAATGTCCGTACATTTTCTTTTATCATAATAGCTACATGAAATAGTAGCACAATTGCCTCCTGTCAGTAAGAGAAAGCATTACAAAATCTGAATGTGAAATCAATAAAAATCATACTCTCAAATTGAAAGTCTACGCTCTGGAGTAGAGATAGGAAAAAAAGCCCCATTGATTAATGGGCATAAAAATTTTGGAATTGGTCCAGTATTGAACAAGATTGCTTGGGCTGCAATTTAATCATATCGGGCAACTGTGCCCCTCAAAGTACATCCACAAAACTACATGCTAATTCCAGTAACATACACATAAACATATAGACACACTAAGTACTGTACTTTCTGGTGTTGTCACTTAGGGTCCCTGGGTGGGAGGGCCAGCAGTGGAGTAGCTATGTGTGAAGGTAACCTTTTCAACCATGTTGGAGCCACTTGGTAAACACACACTATAATTACTGCTTATTACAGGCTGTAGGGGTCCATTAGTGGCACTAGCCCTACCTCTCTCTGCCTGCCACCTCATTATAGAAGCCAGCACAGCACAGTTTGCCTCATTACCACCTGCCTGTTAAACTCTCTCTCACACACACACACAAGCACACACACACACACACAAGCACACTGCAGGTGCTGCCAGATTGAAGTCAGGTGTTGACTTGTTAACTAGTGGATAGTGGGAAATATCTGTGTGTGTTTGTGTGTATGTGTGTCTTCTTGGATCATGGGAGTTCAAAGTGATCAACAGGCACTGTTAATGACTGTTGGCTCCTTTTGTAGGTATTATTTTCTGTTTTTCCCGTAAAAGGATAACACTATTATCCTTTTTTAAAATGCATACACAAACATTACATCGTGGTTAAATAGTGTCAGGTTAAAATGGCTGTGCTGTACACCTTCATGAATATGATTGAATGTTTCCATTCAGCCACACAACTGTGAATGAGCCAATGACTGTGAACTTCAGTGCTCTGCCTGAGCTAACAATGTTGCTGTTCCAAATCCATACTACATACTAATTCTATACAGTATGTACCACTCATCACAGTACTGTTTTTGCAGTTAGTATACAACAAATGAAGCCTACTACTAGGGGTGTGCCTGAATACAAATACAAAATAGTGTTTGTTTTTTTTTACGAATATTTGTCGCAAATTATCAACATGCCATGCTGTTGGGAAAATGTCATTCATAGCCTAAAATAGCCTAAATAAACTTTGGGAGCACCTTGATTGCCTTTACTCAAAAAGGAAATGCTGTGGACCTGTCATTTGAATGCAACATCATGAATTAATTCATGTGAAACTTTCACATGAATTAGTTATTATTAAGTAAAAAATTCACGTGAACTGACTGTCTGACTTGAATTGATGTAGGTGCTGACTGGCTGGTTGCCTGCGCATCCTGAATAGGTTCCGCCTCAATTAAGAAACAGTCATTTCACTTAGAATATTCTTCCCATTTTATGTTTGCCTGCTTTATTTTAATTAATGTCTTAGAGTGGACGGGAATGATTGAAATGTCTTTTTACCGTAAGTATTGCCACATAGGGGCATTTGCAGGGATACAGTGATTCGCAACTTAAAAAGAATGTGGGAGGAGGGTAAATTGAGGGGGTCTTGGACCCCCTACTTGCGGTGCCCTTGGTTCAGAGCCAAATACACAATCACAGTAGTAATGGGTATAAACAGAAAATAGACTTTAAGTTTAGATTTATGCCTCAGGTTATGCATGTAAGGCGCAAATGATACTAGCAGTTTGTGTATTTGTTTCTTCAGACAGACAACCGAAAAAAAAGGCTGAAACGCTGTCTATGTAGACAGGGTACAGTGATAGACTCCATTCATCTTTATGAAGGAATATGGAATATGGCAACCATATGGCTCTTATGTTTTTAAATTTTTGAATGACACTAGAAGTCTAAGCTTTATCAGGCTGTGCAAACATAAACATGGATCATACACAGGATACACTTTTTTTAATGTTTTAATGTAAATTGCTAATATTAATAAAAAAGATAAAATAATACTAGCATTATCCTGTAATTGCTGGGAACATGAAACCCAAGTGAGAATCAGGTTAAAACTAATTTTGACTCAATTCTAATTAATGTACTTTAAGGTGAAAAAACAACAACAAAACAACAACAAAGCTTAAAACTGTGAGCCTTAGCTGGAGGTCAGTACTGGATACAACTTGCACACTTTGACATTATATGTGCACACACATACACAAACAAAAATTTCTCTCTTAATTCTCCTTCAGTCTGCACTGTTTTTACCCAGTCTCTATTAAAAACAACAATAATGTCACATTCCAGACCATGCCACCCTATGCTGTTCACTGTGCCGCCTGTGCTGCAGACAAAAGCCCCCTCTATGTCAGGAGGCACTGAACCGGGTGCAGCTGCCACCACCATTTCTTCACTTTACTGGCAAGGCCTGAGCTTCTCCACTGATTTACTGGGGAATACAGACATTATTTTCTTCCCTATAACAGACCCTCTCCCTTCCATTTCTCCCATCCTTCTCTGCCCTCCTTATGCCCCCTGTTAGGGTTACAATTTCTTAGCTGAGTCTGTTTGACTCGGCCATGGCAGCAGAGGCGTAGCGGGGCTGCCAGCTCACTTTCCTTGTTTTGTTTTCTCATTCTTTCGCTCTCAGCCCTCCGTTGAGCTACAGGAGTTGAGTGAACGGTACCATGGCAGCAGTGGCAGTTAAAGACTTGTATCTGTCTCAGTTGCACGCTCTCAGTGTGTTTCTCTTTGTTCGTCTCTTTCTCCAGGTGAATGTAAGGCAGGCGAAGGGTGCCAGGGAAGCAGATGGCCTCAAGAAAGAGAAATAGGGAAAAGTATGGAAGAAAAAACAAAACAATACAGAGTGGGACCTATGTAGAATACTAAACACTACAGGGGATAATGTCGTCATACCTAAACTACCAAAAATGACCTAATATGACCTAATTCTCAATGTTTTAATTGTGGTTAAATTTACGCAACAAATTATAGTCTGTTTTTATTGTCATTTATATTTTATGTTTAATTTTAGCACTTTAACCTCTTGCTCTTTCCTTTCTACTTTATATTTAGGCTACTATAGTATGATTAGTAGATGCTGGTGAATTCGTCGTAAGAATTTCATTGCTTAGTTGACTTTTGTTATCAACTTTTTATTGTTTAACAAGGGTAACAAACAGTATGTTCACACAGTTACCCAACAGTAAAACCCCACACCCTCCCCTGGCAGCAGCCCAACACCCGTTACAAGAGGCCTTAATAGATCAAAGTGGAGAAGAAATTAAAGAAAGAAAGGGAAAGGAAAAGAAAAAAAAGGTATATATATATATATATATATATATATATATATATATATATATATATGTACAAATGATTACATGATAGGCATGCTGAAATGTGAAGATAGCTGTTTGGTATTGTTTGCATAACAATAATTGTATAGGGTCTATGAAGATCTTTCACTCCATAAGGGAAGCCCAGGCACTAATGGTTGATTGTTTGGCATAATGCATTCTCGCTACTGACATCTCCATATATGCTATATCCAGCAGCGATTGTAGCCAATGATTCTGGGAGAGAGAATGAGGAGGCTTCCAGTGAAGGGCTAGCATTTTTTTGCTGCTGTCAGACCAACAAAAAGTGCAAGCATCTAATGAAATGAGAGATCTTAAGAGGAGGTATCATTCAATAGTAGCAGCTTTGGACAATATGGCAATTTAATATCAAGTGGGTCAGTATACATTACCCCTGGACAAGTCCAATACATATGCAGAAAAGATCCTGTGTCCCCATTGGGGCAGAGCTTGCAGAAAGGAGTGGATATGAGCTTCAGCAAATGGAGCTTCCTGGGAGTGAGATACACTCAATGTAAAAATTTAAAATGTCAGTTTGTGGTTGAGACTTTTGAAAGTACTGTCTAGATTGTCCCAGACTGATGACTGGACTGCCAGTGGTTTGCAGACAGAATTTAAGAGTAGATACTAAGCCCCTAGTTTGACTGCTCACGTCCAGCAGAGAACGGAGTGAATGAGTTGTTAAAGCTACATCCTCATGGGACCGCATAGATTTGTATTGCTAGCCTGAGCTGAAGGTAAAAGAAAAATGAGCTTTTAGGGACATTGTACACAGTGCACATATGATTAAATGATCTAATTTCTTTATCATCCCATATATCTGACAAGATATCAACACCTTTTGCAGACCATTGTGAAAACTGAAAAGTGGCTGCTCCTGTAATAAGATTACAATAAGAACTTATTAAATATGGGACTATAAGTGTGGCATATTAAGGAGGTCTGAGTGTGATTTGGAATTGGACCAAGTTAACGTTTTGCAAGTTTAGACGGCAGAGCAGAGCACAACAAGGACCTGTAGCCGATGAGGTTGGGCGAGATTCTCTTCTTCTGTCTCCACAAGACCTGAGCATTGGGGTGAAGCCATGTTGACACAGGATGCAAAACATATGGCCAAAAGTACAATTTAAAATTTGGGACAGCTAAGCCACCATTGTTTTTACCTCCTTGCAATTTGGACAACTTGATATGGCATCATTTACCACCCCACACAAACTTAGGAATTACTTTGTTTAATTTGTCCCAGTAGCCATTTGGGGCCATATTGAAAAAAAAAAATACTCTGGGGAGAATATCCATTTTTATTGTGGAGCCTCGAGCTGACAAAGAGTTAGGTAATTTTGTCCATCTATCCAAGTCTTCCTCTACTCATTTTCGGATGTTTTGGAAGTTCTTCATGGAAATAGATCATGAAGAGGGATGGATATCAACACCTAGATACTTGAATGATTTAACCACTGGAATATGAGGTGGGAGTGTAGATGGGTTTAAGAACAGATTTATAGGCATTAGTTGGGACTTGGACCAATTGAACTTATATACAGAGAGTGAACTAAACTGGGCAAAGACACCTAAAATAAGAGGAATTGAGGCGGGGGCATTATTGAAATACTTCAGTATATCATCTGCAAATAAGGACAGAAAATGGTGTGTGTAGTAAAAGGTGATAGGTTCAATAAAGGGATGTTGTATGATAATAGGTGTTTTGAAAAATGTAACACATGAAGTAATCTGTGAATGTTGTCTCCTGCCAGATGGGATTTTATAAAACCAGTTTGGTCATGATGCACAAGTTTGGTCATGTGTCCCAATCCTGGAGGCCAAGATTTTGGTGTATGCCTTTACTTCAGCACATAAAATACTTAAGTGTCTATAGCTACTACATAAAGTGGGGTCCTTATTTAGTTTAGGTAAGACTGCAAATAAAGCCATGTTGACACTGCCAATAACGAGGCCCTTTTCAACTGCAGCTAGAATCATATCTAACATGTATTGTCCAAGTTCATAAGTTGAGTTCAGAATGTTGAGTAAAACTCAGGCAGAATACCATCCCATCCGGGGTACTTTCCTCTTTTCATACCAAAGATGACCTCTTTGAGTTCAGTTAATGTTATAGGGGTCCCAAAATCTTCTGTTTCCTCTTGAGATAAAGTTGGAAGGTGTAAGTTTCCTGTAAAGTCTTTACTCTTTTCAATGTTCAGAGTTATTTCTGAGGAATAGAGGTCAGAGCAAAAATTCCTTAATTCTGTGTTAACTTTCTTAGGGTCTGTTAATAGACTGCATACAGAATAGGGGTGGAGCCGAATACAAATATGGTATTTGGTGAAGCACAAATAGTTGGTTTTTACAAATATTTATTTTGTAGTAGACAGTGAATCACATACTCCCCTAAGTACGATTCTGCCTTTAGATATGTAAGCAAAAAAATAAAACACATGGGAGAGGGGAATAAAAAATAAATAAATAAATACCTTTCCAAGATCAATTTGAGGCCAAAAATTAAACAATCCCAATCCCCTGCCGCTAAAATACTTGTGAATAAGAACTCCCTGTGGGTTACAATAAGTAGCAACACCAGAAACAAAAACATGACCACCCCTTGTGGTATTTCAAATTAACCAAGTACAACCCCTTACTATCAGACACCTGGCACTGAGAAGGCTAGCTAAGCTGTGTCAACAATGCCCATTCCCCTAGTAAGAAATAAGCTATCAAACCTGATAGCAGAAATGCAGTCCATTACTTCAGAAAGAAATTACTGCAGTAACCTAATCAGCTAAACTAAGGCAACATTGTGGATTAAGACACAAGTGTAGCAGGAAGATGAATAATACTCACATAGTAAAATAAATAAATTATAGTTGAGATGTAGATATTGCCGCAGTTCTTAGTCACATAACACCTGTATCTGAAATATAGTATTAACTGAAGATCTTAAAATGAAAATGAAAAGCACTCGGTAAACAGTGACCATACACCTGCCTGTGGTTGCACATTCGTCAGCCAAAGCCAGCAGCAGGAGAATAAGAAAAAAAAATTAAGGTCCTCATAGCTCAGGCTTAGTGTGGTGAAGTCTGCAAGCTGTTATCAGTCATCATTATCTCCTTCTCTATTAATAAAGTCATCAGCTTCTTGGGGAGTGTTTAGTACATGTTGAGTGGATCCCCGAATCAGTTTCAGCCTGGTGGGACTGCTATGTTATTCTGTGTATATGACATTAAAAAACTGCGATCCTTGAAAATAAATTTTAAGATTAATTCTGGTTTATTGCAACTTTGATCTTCCTTTTATAGCCATTTTTTCTATTGGTTATGATAATATTGTATTCACCAATGTAATTGCTGATATCTTCTATATATAACTGCAGACAGTTTATTCAGAAGATCTAAACCACTTTATTTGGAGGAAAACCAAAGTGAATGCATCCATAATGTTAGGAATGTCTGTGCCTCATTGCAATTGAAAACTGTATGAAGACAAAACTGCAGTGGGTCAAAGTTGGTCTGTAAACTTTGATGGACAGACTTAATTTTCTCATCCAAGTAAATTTGATCGACCTGTGTGAGACTAACATTATCATAACTGTTAGAACCTATGGCCAAACATTCAAAAAACAAGATCCAAGTTGTAATTAACAACAATTATTCTCAGTATGTTTAAAAACATATTGTGGTCATGGTTAAAAAAATGAATACCGACTGTTGGTGAAAGACAGGAGAACACTGGATGCCAACCCATCCATCCATCCCAACTTCCTCCCTTCAACTTTCTGCTGTGCTATAAGAACATTACGCTACTTCGTTTACATTCACTGCCAAAGCACAAAGTTGTAACATTTAAAGGCACAACAAATCATCTGTTTGAACAACAGTCTAATGCAGTCTTGATGGAATGATATGCAAAGAAATGATTTGGGAGAATTAAAAGAGCAGGCATATGGACGAGTCAGCCTTTGACTTTGACTCAAGAGTTAAGAATCATCAGCCTGAAGCACCTGTTAGTCTCAAATGTAATTAGGAAAGAAAGGAGTTAGCTCTCTTCATCTGCATCGAACAACAGGTTTCTCCCATAAGAATCCCTCAAACTCCTGCCATGTGTGTAGCTGTTTCAGAGGTGGCTGATAAAGGAGCATGTGTGGCATTCAACATGTAAGCATATGTGTGTGTGTGTGTGTGTGTGTGTGTGTGTCCACTCCAGGGTGCTCCAAACTTTGAGGACAGCCCCTCCAGAAAACACAGGCCTGGCCCTCCAAACTCAAAGGACGGGCTCCATTCACCGCCTGGCAACGGCGCTGAGAAATGGAGAAGAGATGGGCAGAACGGAATGGGTGGGCAGTAAATTATCAGCTTTTAGAGGAGAAGACACGATATTTATTTATAGCATTCAGCAAGGGCACTCAGGGAGGGTTGAAATGGAATGGGGGTGCAGGTCTTTTGCAAGGGGCATCTTAGGTGGTCAGCATTGACCTGCACTAACCTCTTGTATCCTGTCTCATTCTCCCACCCTTCACACTTGTCTTGTACCCAAGGCTCCCGAGACCTCCCTGGTAATTAGGGAACGAGTCACACCCACTCCCTGCCCCCAAAGGCGATAAATTTTCCTCCTTCTCCTGGCCTTGTGACACACACACTCACACATGCTCAGGACTGAGGCTTCACCATTCAACTCGATCCCTACTTGCTCTGTCCCCCACTCTACATTTTATCACCACCCCTTGTTTTGTTTTGCTGTCTCAATCCATCAATCTTCCCATTAGCCCTCCATATTACGGAAACCACAGGGAACGCCCCCTTTACACCAGCCCTTCAAATCTGTCTTCCTCTCTGCACCTCCCTCGGCCTCCTCCACTTGCTGCTGACTCCCTCTTTCCTCCCAGCCTTTAGTCCGGCCTCATGAGCCCTACCTGTTGCTCTCCAATGATCATACTCTATCTCGTCCTGTGTACATCTGCTCCAGTTTGCTGCTGATGCACCACCACGTTAAGGTTTACATCATACTGTCCTGGACTGTGGGTGGAAAAGATGGAGATGAAGGGATAGAGAGGAGGATTGGGGATGCTGGGGGTGGATGGTGGGGGCAGCAGCACTTTGGGTGGTATGTTTCCTGCGAGGGTGGGACACAATGCCCTCAGTGTTCAGGCAGGCCCACAGGAGCTTGTTTTACAACAGGGGAGGGGCGGCCATCAATGGCCAGATGATGTGAACCACCCTGAGCCGATTCACAGTGACAAACAGCCCCCTCCAAGCAGACCCCCACCTCCTCCGCCTCCTCTTTTCTGCTTTCTCCCATCGCCTCCCTCTTTCCCTCCACGCATTCTGTTCTGTTGGACCAAAACCAGGGCAGCGGAGAGCATGCAACAGCACCGCAGCTCAATGGACTGGAAGTGAGGGGACACACGCCCCCCCCCACACACACACATACACACACACATGCACGGACACACATACTCAAAATTTCTCACATACATAATGGGCATACATGCATACAATCACGCACACAAACACACAGGAACAGACCCTTTCTGTCCTTCTTCTCCTAATGACGCCTCAAGCTTCTTGCTGGAACATGAATTGGTATTAGTTTAATTAAACCAGCATGGCCCTTATTTGTGTTCCTCTCTTCATTCTCAAAAAGGCAAAATAGCTTGATGACAGCATAATTGCTGAAGAATTGAAGGAGAGCTAGTGTGTCGAGTTGCCAAGTGGCCCCTCCTCCTCCTCCAGTTCTGTGGCCCCTGTGGCCCTGCTCTGGAGACCTGTCCATTCTCTGGTCCCCTCAGTCCGTTAACGTCTGCTCCAACGTCTGTGCCTTTCAAACGGCTGTTCCCTGTCTGTGCAACAAGTCCTTCTACCTAAGGAACAAAGTAGGTTGTTTGTCGGGGCCTTCCAAATCGACCCATATGTCCAACATTCTTGATCTGCCACATCTATGATTAGGTTGTGGTTAAGATTATGCAAACAAAACATTTGGTCAAGTTTACTGAAAGAAAGATGAAATGTTGTCAATCAACGTATTTGGCAAGATTTAAAAATGTTGATACTGAACATATGTTTAATGACAATGTAGTTCATTTTTTAAATACCTATAATCATTTTTTTTACCTATAATATCTGCTCATAGTTATACAGTATTATTAACATTTTAATGGTTATTTTTAGGCACTGGCAGCATTTAGTTAAGTTTAGGTTAAGTTTGTGGTCTTGGTTTAATACAGAAAAAGTCTGCAGTGACTTGAAGCACAAGACATGACGTGTTTATTAACATTTAACTGAAATGATGACCTTTCACTAACATTAACCAAAGTGCTTTTGTTGCCTAAACCTAAACACAAACTAGACTCAGGATGTGAACCTCGAACTCTGGTGTAAACTTTCAACTTCAGTTGGGTATATACTATACATATAGCAATTCTTTCATTCAGAAAAAAAGTTGCCTGTGAATATAATCCAGCAATTACATTTGTCAAAGTAAAACTGTAAACATAATTTCTAGGAGACAGGTTTGCATGTTTTCATTATTTTGGCCATTACTCCCATTGGCTGTTATATCATTTTAATTGCAGCAACTTGGGACATTGCTTGGGGAGCAACAAGTGGTCAGACAATCACACAAATTTCAAACAAGTCTAAAGTTTAACCTTATTAATTACATTGCACTTTTTGGAAATGAAACCAAAAGTAGTAGTAGTAGGAGTAGTAGTAGTAGTAGTAGTAGTAGTAGTAGTAGTAGTAGTAGTAGTAGTTGTTGTTGTAGTAGTGGTTTGTATTATGTACACTGTAAAAATCAGATCTAATGAGGATCTTGTTAATGGATCAACTTACCATACAACCTATTGTACTTACCGTAATGTGTACTTATTAAAATGGACATTTTGGCTGCAAAGCTCTCATTGGCTGGTTTTCTTTTTACAACCGGTAAAACAGCCATGAAGTGAGCACAACTCCAGACCTATTTGAATCGCTCAAAAAATCAGATGTGGGCAGAGATTCAGAGGTCTGCAGCCAAGTACATCCTCAGATCAAATAGACCAAATAGAATGTTGAAAAAAATGTTATCATAACTGGTAAAATGTAATCAATACTCACACATTGTAGTTGAGACCCTCTATGAAATCAATATTTAATGTGTGTCTTTATCTTGGGATTGAAATGTCATTGATAACACCTGTATTGCATGTTTGGTTATACTGACATACAAAAGGAGCTATGGAGAGCAAACAAAAGTTGGTTTTGACACGTTGCTGCTACACAGAAATCTCCAACCATGTCTAGAAAGAGTGAACAGAAGACTGTTTTCAGCTCAAAGATGGGAAACGGCAGTTGATCCCAACACAAAACACCTGCTACTATCTCCAGAGTCAACCCAAAAGTGTTTTTGTTTTTTTTTTTGGTTTGTGGAGTGCATGTCTGCATGCATGGGGGGGTTGACAGCTGGTTAGCAGTGGGGTGGTAATAAAGTAGTCCGCCCCCTTGTTAGGGATGATGAGCTTGTGTGTGTGTGTGATGGGATCAGGAGGCTGGTAGTGAGAGTAAAGGAATGTAACCCAGCCTCTCAGTGCCTCCATATGACGCTAATTGCAGCAGAACGGGGATGGCCTGCGCTACTTGTGTACTCCATTGTTATTCCAGCCTATTGTCTCTGGCCTTCTGACAATCGCCATCTGAATGAGAGCCTGTTAAGCCTGGCAGATCCCCATCATTAGACCCCTTTACACTCATTGTAATGCAGCACTGAAGATACTGTAAGGCTATCAGTGACTTTCAGCAGTACTGAGGCCACGTCCACATTAACACATAGGGTTTCTTTTGGTTTTGGCCCTCCATCCACACAAAGTCGACGCGTTCCTCTCACAAAAACTTTTGAAAACACTCTCCAGGGTGAATAAAATTGAAAATGCTTGTCTCTTATTCTACCAAGGAAGATGCAAAGAAGGCTTTTTAACCTCTTACTACTACTGTTCTCCCCATGAGACACTGCAACCCAATGGAGAACTTTCACTTTGACTGCCAGTGCTATTAAAAGTTATGTGAATATAACAATGTGATATGTGTATCAATAGATTAGAGATTCGTCTTTTAGGTCATTGTGGTCATTTTTAAAAAGAACATCCTGTGGTAAAAATGATCCACGTAAAATACAACGGAATCCTTCAAAGTAAGATGTCTCCTTACAGTCCACTCACTGTGCAACCTTGAAAACTTTCAACCAAATTCATTGCAACCATCTAACAATCAAAAATGGCCTATTTGTTTTACTTTAGGCAGAAATCAACATTTGGCCAACAATGTTTCAGCTACTTCAATGTAGAACCAAGTTTTAACCTGCTGACAACAAACTATTCATTCAACCCCTCTGCAGAACAGATGGTGGTGCTAATGCAGTTTAGCTGTGTGCCCACAAAAAGAGGAGGAAGAAAAAGAGATTTGGCCATTTTCTTATTATAATGTTTCAGTCAGTTTGGACAGTGAATTTTCAGAGCAACCTAAGAAAACTCATCAGACATGTAATTAGCATCTCCAAATTCACCTGGATTATTGTGGATATCTACAGTCACCAGATTTACAGTCATTAGATTTATCAACAAAATACTTGAGATTATTATGGCATTACAATATGTCCAAATGCAGATCCATATTACTGTACTGTATACTCTCATGAAGGCTGACTGGCCCTGTTGATCAGTGACTCAACATGTTGTGAGTTAACACACAAAGGATTGATATCAATCTTATATCACTCTCAGAAAGACAATGAGAGCACTTATGCTGAAATATTCTTTAAAAATTCATACAAAATGTCAATAAAAGCAATAATTTCCTGCTTTAACTGGTGAGACAAAAGAGAATTTGGGATTTGAATTTGTGAGATTTCATGTGGAAATGTGTGCACACATACTGTATGTACTCTAATGTCATGATCTTTCTCACACGTCACTATGTCTGCTGTATCCTTCATCTTCCAGTCATATATTGCTCGTTTCATGACACAAAAATGTCACAAAATAACCAATAAATGGGGTCAAATCTGATTATAAATCAGATGCATAGCATGACTAATACTGCTTTTAGAAAAGTGTAAAACAGGATTAGTCCATTTACACTGATGCACAACTAATTCCACAAATGATTTACTCATTAGTCTGTGGGGAAATGTTTTTTTTTTTTAAACCATTGAAGCAAAGTTGAATTTCACACTAAAGAAAAAAACTTTTAACAGTCTTAGAATAATTTCCCCATCTTTTCCCCAGGCGACAATTGACAGCATCACTCCAGTGAACGTGACACTTTTTTTGTCCACACAAGTTTGGTCACGGACGTACTATGGACACAAACCGCCAGCTGGTCTGGTTTGGGTGGAGTGCAGCTCAGTCTAGTCTCCGTCTCCCTAAAACAAGCATCTGGAGGCCCGGCGAGTGAATATAAGTGTGAATATATTCATCCCCATGCTGCTTTGTTAAATCTCTGGGCGTAAAGCCGTTGTACCCCCGTGCCCTCCTGGGTGACCCCTGAGGATCAGAGACCAGGTTGTCGAAACATTTGTAACATTTGGCCAAAGCAAATCTCAGGCTGCCTGTTGAATTGAAGCTCAGACCAAAGAGGAGAAAAAAAAATCCCCTAGGAACCCTCAAAACACTCCCTGTGCAGGACCTGGACCCCCCTTTCGTTTCTTATCCCTTACACACACACACGCACACACACACACACACACACACTCACACCGAGCATGGAGGCTCAACCCCTCACAACCTCCAGCAAATCCCCTTTATCTTTTCCCAGCCAGATGGGGCCGCTGGAATAATAGCCGAAGCCCAATGAGTTCCATTCAATTTGTCATGCCGTCTAAAGGAGCTTGTAAGCTTCCCATTTGCAGTTATGTTATAGTAACCATGGGAGGCTCGGCAGTGTTAGGACTTAATTACCTCCTAATAGCTGTTGTAGAGATAAAGCCCCGGGCCTGCATAACCCAACACTGTCCAAGCCTGGAGACACAGAGGCCTGGAGACTCCCTCTGCAGCCTGGATCCACATCTCTTCATGTGTAGGGGCCAGCACCTGCCTACATGAGTGACCCGCACACCTCACATGTACCTACTGCACACAACCTGAGATCCACAGATTCAGTTCTGTTCTCTTTACTTTAAATCTATAGAAGGAAACTTTGGAATAAGTCAACAGAGGATTTTTAGGTTTGGTAGCTGTTAAATCACTATTAATAACCTACTTTTCTATTTCTTTTTAAAAAAAACCTCTTTCAAGTTCAGTTTTCTAATATGTTTTCACATGTATCTTAACTGCATACCACTTCATGCTGTTTTCATGTCTTTTTTCTACCATGGTTAGCTGTCCTTTTTTATATGGAAGTGTTTCAAATTGCGCCATTTTAGGGCAAAATGGTGTAATGTTCTTTACTGCCAGGTCAGTCACATCACCTCACATTATGTGTTTCACTGCTGAGAGCAAACTAAAGCAAGAAGTGACAGGCCTGACAGAGCATCATCAGCAGGGAGGACAGCAAGTTTTAAACATGTTGCTCAGAATTTTCTCATGTTTTTTCTACTAAACATCGCCTAATCCAATGATTGTAGTGATTATCGCAACGCTCTGGTCGCTTCTCACTTATTGGATGATTGTTTGTGGTCCTGCTGTGACTCATTTTCTCTGTTATATTTTCTAGTTGTTAACACAAGCAATAAAACTGTTATGTTTTTGCACTGTTGCATTTTCCTACGACCTGGCTTCTTTTTGAGTTTCTTTCCCCTCTATAGTGTTGAGATTCTTTGTGTTTCTTCCTGTTGTTGAACTTGAGACCCAAGAGCTGAGTTAAAGAGTATGCAGACACTGTCACTTAGGAACACACAGACAAATTATACTATTACTAACTACTATACATTTTGTATTAACAAAATATGCTTTGGGGGAAACCAACTGACCCCTCTCTATAATGAGTATTTCTTTAAAGGATCAAAGAGAAAATCAGTGCAACCCTAATATTTCCTACTACCTGCTGAAGATTATAGAAAGATGTTCACATGGTTAAATAATAAAAATGAATCAGACAGAAAGCCAGACCGCTTATTTTTTTTTTTACCATTTCACACCACTTCTTGTCATGGCACTTGACTTTGTTGTTAAATGTACAGTAAACTGCTAGAGCAGGATTGCTGCATGTGAATCTCACTTGGAGGTTGCACACACACACACACACACACACACACACACCCGAACACAGTAACAGCAGTGGTGGCGGCATCTCGCGTTCCTCACCACAGATTTCAACAAAAGGGAGAATTTTGCTTCATTTCGTTCCAAGATTTTGCAGAGAAAGGGATCGAGGGGGAGAGCCAGGACATTATTCATGTCTTTCAGTTCATTTGGCCTCAGCCGGTCAGCTCCCCAGACAGAAAGAGAAACCTTCTCTCGTGTTTTTCCACCCTCTCTTTTCTGCTTTTTTGTTCCTTTTCTTTTTTATTTTAGAGGCAGATTAGCAGGATTAAGTATGGCTCACATATGCTCCTCCTCACTATTGGTATTCACCACGGCACCGGGCCTACCGCCACCCAGACTGATGGACAGAGAGAGAGACAGAAAGAGAGAAAAAGATGGTGAGAAGGACTGTAGTCGCTGAGAGTCAAAGATGGACGGGAATAGGAAATGTTAGAATTGAACAATTAAAAGTCCTGAATACCTATTTTCTCAGCCAGTTTACTAGGTGTTGGGTTCCTACATGAACAAACTGTTATTTTAACCCATCAAGTTGATTTAACCATTATTATGCACTTTATAGCACATTATAGTACACTCTTATGCACATTTGGCCTGGGCCTGTTGTCCTGGTTTAAGTCATAGGTGCTTAGTTATAATCACCTACTAAGGTATTAGTTATAATAAAGGGAAATCTTAATGCTGCAGCATACAATGATATTTTAGACAATAATGTTCCTCCAACTTTTTGGCAACAGTTTGTTTCACCCACATAATTGTGACCTTGTGCACAGCTCTATAGAGAAATGGTTTTCCCAGTTTGGTGTAGAAGAACTTGACTGGCCAGCACAGAGCCATGACCTCAACCCCATCAAACACCTTTGGGATAAACTGGAATGCTGAGGTCTGGCTCGCAGTTATCAGTTATGAGTTCAATGTTCAAGTGTCCATATACCACATACCCTCATACATGGAGTCTAAAATAAAGTAAGTGGACTAAGAGATAGATGTGATTTTTTTGGGTGGGTGGGGGGTGGGATATAAAATTAAAATAATGAAAAATATTTATTTGATATAGATATTTGATAAAATTGAAATGTACTTGCCTGCCACAGATCATACACTGAGTTATGCAACTGAACCTTCTCTTCTCTTCTCTTTGCATATTCATTTATTTGTTGTCTGTGCAGTGAAAGTATAGTTTTTTCTGGCTGTTTCCACACACACACACATACACACAAACACACACACACACACACACACACACACACACACACACACACACACACACACACACACACAGGAAAATATTTCTGACCAAACCTGAACTGCAGTGCAAACTGCTGGTCGGAGGGGTGAAATGCACTCTGTAGTGCAGTTTCAAGGTTGGCTGCAAAGAAATACATTAAATATATATATTTTTTCTCAATCACATTCATTCTAAGGGAAAAAAACACAGCACGGAAACATTCATTATAGGCTGAATACTTAAAAACTTCAGAATTGAAATGTCTGAAGAAAATTAACCTTCTTGAGGGAAAAAAAGGAGTTTTTTTCTGTTATATGTAGCCTACCAAAACATCACTGCTTTAGTGCCTTGCTTCCACATTAATTGTGCACTTCACACGTTTATGATTTTTGAATCCAGAGTTTCTCACTTATCCCTACAGAGCTCCCTCAAGACAAGACTCTTAAGAGAGACTCGTCTCTGTCTCCTAACAGCTTGTAACATTTTTACACCAGAATGTTTGCACTCAGTCATGTGCCAGAAAAAGTTGAGAAATATTGTTCTAATTTATGATGTAAGATTAAATATTTCTGAAACAGTCTGAAAGGGTTCAGACTACAGCACAAGGCCTCCATACTTCTTGATAGTCTTTTTTTTTTTTAACTGACTTTTAAAATAATGATCCATAGATCCAAGAAAGTCAGCCTAGAGGAAAGCCTGAGCTGTGGACTATATGTAGTCTGTGTGTCATTGTGAATCCAGAGCAACAGTGAGACTGTGGGAATGTCTAATGAAGCAAGTGGTGGCACACATACAAACCTCCTGATTTAAAATGCCACTTTAACCGCCTTCATTACCATAATCTTATTTAACGGGAGTAAACACGCGAACGCAAAGTACGGTGGAAGAAAACAAGCAAATAGGCCATAAAAAAATAAATAAAGGGAAAATGTGTGTGTGTGTGTGTGTGTGTGTGTGTGTGTGTGTGTGTGTGTGTGTGTGTGCGTGTGTGCATGTGCGTGTGCGTGCGTGCGTGCGTGTGTGTGTGTGTGTGTGTGTGTGTGTGTGTGTGTGTGTGTGTGTTTTAGCACTTCCCAGGATAACGACCTTGATTTTGAGACTCCGTTGGCGGACCGATGTGACACCTGACTGACGGTTAGAGCTAGAAAATACTCGTTTCTGATTGGCTGGCAAGTGTCCGTTAAAGTCGAATATCGACCCTTAAAATATATTTCCAGTCAATTGTTTAACCAGTGTTATAAATCAGTGGTTCTCAAAGTGAGACCCCCAGGGATCCTTGAATGGGTTCCAGGGAGTCCCTAGCAAAAAGAGGAATAATAATAATTTGTTTTCACTATAATTCCATCCATAAGTAACACAGTGACAGTATGTAGGCTAATGCTTATTACTATGTTGGTCATGGGCTTCATATACTTTCTGTAATAAAACATCTAAAATCAAAAATCTCATCAGATGGGGGTCCGTGGTCTAATTTGTTTCAGTTTAGGGTCCTTGACATGAAAAAGTTTGAGAACCACTGATCTAAATCATTGCGCGTGGTATATTAAACTGTGGGTAACCATAGCAACTGTACAGATAATTCGGGAAATTAATTGGAACTAACTGACCACAGAAAAGAAGTAAATAAATAAATAATACATACATAAATAAAATTTGAATAGCTACGTATTTTTCAATACGTTTATTTTTTATTTAAATTAATTTAAATTAATTGTATTTAAAAAATACGTATTTTTTCCTTTTCTAATATGAATGTTGTTGCCATTTCACTGAAAGTCACTGTCGCTTTGTTTGTTGCTTTGTTATAACTTAATGTTTTTTTCTCTTTCCCTTCGTTCAAGGCAATGAATCCCCTACAGACAGTCAGATACTTGACACTGATAATTATTCTAAATTACAACCCACATTTTAAATGTATCCTACAGAGAGCTGTGTCTGTAATTATTAACTCTGTGTTATTAGAGTGATCCTGTAGGCTACATTTTATTTGACCAATAACCAAAGCAGAGAAGTATATTTCTATATCAGTCTTATGAAAACAGATCAGCTTGTAGAGGCAATTAGCGCTGATTGCGTCTGACTGCACAATACAACTTGTCATATTTCGGGACAAAGCTGCTGTCAGTTTCAGTTATGTAGGAGAGCAAATCACCGGTTTGGGCCCTTATGTCAGTCAGAGGCCGTCTGAGCGCCAGCAGCAGGCCACACATGCTATCGCTCACTGCAGACTAATTGAAATGTTACGGATCATAACCGTTAAAAACAATTTTGCACACTTCATTAATTAACGTTAAAGATGCTCCTTAACGGCAGCTGCTGGCCGACAGCGGGTAAAAACGGAAAACAGCATATTAACTCAGAGGAAACATATTGCGCTGCTTATCAGGCTTCGACCGCTTCTTATTGTTCATTTGAAGGGTCGATGAGATATTATGGTCAAACAGACTACAGGAGGTTTAATGACGAAAAGAAAAAAGAGAACACATTTTTTTTTATAAAAATAGATAAATAAAATAAAATAAAAATAAATAAATAACGGGGAAGATATTTTGTAAATTAATTACATTAAAATAATTAGATATTGAACTTTACGTCACATATATATATATATATTTATTTTCAGTTTCTTCTGGAAAACGAATAAATTATGGTTCATGTAAATCTAAAACGATTGAAATGAATCGTAAAGTTTTGGAGTCTGAATAATACAAGCAAATTAATATTCAGTTAACGGCGAAATGTGGCGTCATCGATGTGTTATTAGCTGTAGTAAAATCCATCCACACACGGGCCAACATTTTCACAAGAAGGGGCCATATGTAGGAGGGAGTGTGTCTGATTTCACTTAATAGTGATGCTGTGTGTTGGTAATTACATCAGGCTGGAGGGCCCTCCGTCACCCTCCTCCCCCCCCTCCTCCTCTCTCCTCCCCGCATGGAGCTGATTGGTCGCAGGGAGGCAGCCGGGACCGAAACTGCGTTGTCCTGGTGACCCGGCTTCTGTGCGCTTTAGCCCGCTATAAAACCCTGCGGTCGCACGCAGGCGTGCCAAATGGGCTGTCAGATGCGATCTGGAGTAACAAGTGGATTTGTCATCATCGCGCTTGGAAACACTCTCGGTAGGTGATTCAATATTTGTTTTCAGATATCCTTAAACTGATTTTAGGGTTGTTCTCCTGCTTTATTCCTGCCAAGCCAGAATGAACTAGAAGTAGAATACTATGTTGATAGAGTAGACTCAATAGAAAAGATGTGGACACTCACTGATAACTTCTGTCTTATCTCATATCTGATGGTCGAATATGATTATAAAGATGAAAAATGATAAAGCAAATTTACAAGAAATATACTGTGTTTAAATATTAAGCTTCTGCGGCAATCAAGATCATTTTTCCTCAATTTAACCACCAAATAACCAGAACCAAATCTTGTCTTGCCTCTCTTTAATTATTAGTTATGTTGATAAAATGACAAAAACTTTTGTCATCATTTATAATGAAATATTATATCATCTTTGCTGGCGGTGACATGAGACGGGGACTTTGGGGATTCAGTAAATTAACAAAGTTTTGTCTTCTCAGGAACCCTTGCTGGACCAGGACCATGGACTCAGATACGAGCCGCGTGTCGAGCAGACCGTCTTCTCCCGAGGTCGATGACATCTTTATGTCCACCCTGAAGAAGTCCGTACACGGCTTCTCCGGGGCCGTGTCCTCCACACAGAGCGACTCTCCGTCGGAGATCCCCGGCCTGCGCGGCCTCTCCGGCAGCGACGAGGAGTCATTGGCCCTCCGGATGTCCAAGAAAGACCGTAAACTGCTGTCAGAGAACGAGCTGCAGTCGATCCGCCTCAAGATCAACAGCCGCGAGAGGAAACGGATGCACGACCTCAACGTGGCCATGGACGGGCTCCGGGAGGTCATGCCCTACGCGCACGGACCGTCGGTGCGCAAACTCTCCAAAATCGCCACCCTGCTGCTGGCTAGAAACTACATCCTGATGCTGAGTAACTCACTGGAGGAGATGAAGCGGCTGGTCAGTGAAATCTACGGCAGCAGCGGCCACCACGGCGGCTTCCACCCGTCAGCCTGTGGGACTATGACACACGCGGGACCCGTGCCGGGACACCCGGCAGCTTCCCACGCCTCACACCCGGCGGTGCACCACCCGCTCCTCCCGCCGGCCGTCTCCACCGCCTCTCTGTCCGCGCCCGGAATCTCCGCCGTCACCTCGGTCAGACCCCATCACGGACTCCTCAAAGCCCCCACGGCCGGTGCAGGGCCGCTAGGCAGCAGTTTCCAGCACTGGGGCGTTGGCACCGGGATGCCCTGTCCGTGCAGCATGTGCCAAGTCCCGCCTCCGCATGTGTCCAGCATGAGCGCCGTCACCATGCCGAGGCTGACCAGCGACTCCAAGTGACTCTAAACTAACGGAGACGAACTTTTCTGGCTGTTACAGACTCTCTCCCAACATTACCAAGCTTTTTATTTATCTTTGTTGCGTCGACGGAGCCAGTCAAGGCCAATGCATTGATTTTCCTTACTGGGAATTTGGGGGTTTTGAAACTAACTTAGTGTTTTATGGTAATTAACTTCACTTGTAACAGGTGTTTCTTTACAGAGCTCCTAAAGCACAACAAACTTCTGCTTATTATACTGGAAATCTCTGTTGGCCCAGGCATCTGTGTGTGTCTAAAGTTATTTAAAGATCACATTTAATCGCTGGTGATGAATTACCTTTCCGTTCTGTGGGCCTGCAGGGGGAAAGTTCCCAACTAAAATCAAACCACACATATAGAGTGTAAATATGTAGATGGATTATTCTGTTTAAATAGTCGGAGATATTATATATTAGAGTCTTGTTAAAGTGTGGGAAGACTCCCCCACCCCTCACATGTTGCACCTGCTTTATTCTATCAGTCTTATTCAGTTCTTCTCTCCTTATTTTCTCCCCAGCTGTCATTCAGTGCCCGACGCAAACAATGACCACTTCTTTATTTTTTTAATAAAAAATGAAAATGATATTTATTTACTTATTTTGGACGGGAATTTCAGATGAATCTCTGATTGTGCTGGGGTTTGAAATGTAAAATAAAGACGATTAATTGAAAAGGAAAAAAAGTCTGTGGTGATGTCTTGTTGTTTTAATCTTTGTGTATCTTATAGGAGCAGCATGTTGAACTGAGCTTTAAAGCAACATTCATACACTAACAGGCCTGTAGATCAAAGAAAAGATCACAGAGGATAAGCAGATCTTCAATCATACTGTCAAAACTTTCCTCAACAGCATTTTAATGCAGAATTATGGAAAAGTAACTTTCAACTTCGTCAGCAACGACGTCTTTTTTACGTCTTGAGCGTCACTTTTAATGTAATTTATGCTTGAAAGAGAAAAATACACACAACATTCAACCTGAAAGTTGTTTTTTTAAAATCATAATTATTATAACTTTAAAGCAAACAGGCTATGGAAATAATATTATAATACATCTCTGGACGATGGCCTGTAGATAGATCCATCTATTTTTCACCTTGAAGTCAACAGTGGGCTTCATAGTTCGGCCTCTATTAACGTCCAATTAAAATAGCTGAAGTTCATAATAATTAGCCTCATGAGACAATTTTGTGATTTGGGGCTATTAAATAAATTTTACTTGACTTCATAGAAAATGCTTCTAACAGTGCAGCCTATATTCACAATTCAAGCAGAAATAATCACTATGCAGGTGTTCATGAAAATGTTTTGGCATGTTAATAACTTATATCTTAACCTAATATATATCCCAGTATAACTTCATGATCTCCATTTAATAAATATGGGAATTCCAGTTGGGAAATTACTGGTTTCATTCGATTTTATGGATAACATTTTAATCAATTTTCATCATTATAGGCAGACTATTGCGTTTGTGTCTTTAACAAAACAGTTGTTCAGAGCTCAGCAGAGAATGAATATGACTTCAGCTTCTCATCAAACACAAACCCACCAGTGTAACCACACAGGACTGGTTTTTACAGGCTCCGCAGGTCCAACTGGACTTTCATCCTGTATACTTAATTTGTTAAGATCAGCTGAAGGATTTGATTCAAGTATCTTCTATTTTCCAACTTGTATGACGAGGGAGCGCACAACAGCGCAAAGAAAATCTGTATTTGGCATCATATTTGCAGTTAAAGACGCGCACAGAAATCTCTGCTGGCAGAAAGAAGCCAGTGATGAGTACAGGCCGGTATACTTTAGGAAAAGGTAGCAGCTGCATAGCAGATTGCGCATGCTGTTGCAATGTTTTCCAAAGGCTTTTGAGGCAGCAACGATATGAACTAAATCTCTGAATATTCATGCACGCATTTGTTTATTCGTCTCATTAGTGGAATTGAATTATTCAAAGTCCTTCAGCGTTTTGTAGGACGTTTCAGAGAGGAAGAGGTCATTTGGTACAATACAACAAAAATACAGTCTATTTTGCAGGTATCAGATCATCATTATTTGAATGTCTCAGCATGTGAAAACCAAAATATTAAGATGATAAAATCCTGAGATACCTCTTCAAATTCATAGTTTATATCTTAATTTTGTGGGACTGCTGTTTTGTCAGTTTTTAAAGCCTGATATGCGCTCATCTCAGCATTCACTTTCATATTAGACAGTAAGTATCTCTGATCTGATGATATACTGACAGTTTAGCAGAAAAGAGCCATGTTTCAGCTACAACACTGCTACTCATTTGTTTTTAATGGTTTTACTTCAATTACATCAAAAATAAGGTTTAGTTCTGTAACAGAGAGGGAAGAAAAAAAGATGAATAGCTGAAAAGGATCATTTGTATGTTGGACATTAACAGTATGACAGCTTGTTAATTAGTCAGAAACTTTCATGTCATACAAAAAAATCATAAATGATTGTGAATGTTTGTTGTTTGGCTGAGCCGGCTTTGCCATAAAGAATCCTGGTGTTTCGATTTCACAGAAAAGACATGATTAAAATAGACC
This sequence comes from Thunnus maccoyii, assembly GCF_910596095.1. Lineage (NCBI taxonomy): Eukaryota > Metazoa > Chordata > Actinopteri > Scombriformes > Scombridae > Thunnus > Thunnus maccoyii. The sequence goes on from NC_056543.1 coordinate 30,871,396, forward strand.
CACACAAGTGTTTCTGGCTATTCTGGCTGATTAAATCTCTGCTCAGGTTGAAGTAGGGTAGAGTTATTCTGACAATAACATAAGGACAGAATGTTAAAAGGTTTGGGCTCTTTAATCTTCTCAATGAAGCAATTGTGCTGCGAGTGAAACCTTTACTTTTCTCCATTTTCAATTTTCAAACTGCCACAGTCTGTCCACACTCACAGTCCAGAGAATCATAATCAGGCAAAATCATCCAAGTCATTGGTGCACTCCCAAGTGTGTCAACAGGCCTTTTTCACAGCAGATATTTTGACCTGTCATAGCAGGAAAATCCCAGGTGTTTATAATAACATTAACAATGACTAGTAATAAGGCATGACTGTGACAGTGAGACAGCATGCATAATACCAAGACACTGAAACTGAAGCAGCTAAATGTAATTCAGCCATCTTTTATTTTATCATTTACCAGGGTACAGATAATGTACTTTTCACTGCCACTCTGTCCACAGGGATTAACAGCTTGTGACTCTCACTGCTTCAACCCATATCCATTTCAGACTTAAAACACCAACTTCCGGTTTAAGCCCTGCCCATTCCGAGTATAGATACGGGTACAGATAGTTGGCTGAACAGATACAGATACAGATAATGGTGTACTCACTCACCCCTATTATTTACACCTTTTTACAGCTTTTCCTGCTGTCACATGTCAAAATGTCTTCCGTGAAAAAGGCCCCATAAACCTGTGAATACACCTGTATTTTAACTGGCTAATGTTGTTAAGTAAATACATTTATCATGCAATATACTTTCTAAACACTATACTACACTGTTTACGTGAAAGAGGAAATTCATCAGTTCATTTGTTCAGCTCAGGTCAACTTGCAGCTGTTGATTGCTTCTTTTACCTGATGACTTAAGTTTTCCTCATTGCTACTTGCAGCTATATTTTGTCTTTTTCATGTGAAAGTACCTGTCATGTTATTATATTCCCAGCACCACTACAAAGGAGAGTGATGTTGGACAGTTTTCATTGAATCTATTAAAGACCCTAGTTAGTCACCCTACAGAAGCCTAGATAGTCCATAAGTCAGTTCCAGTTACCTGTTAACTTTTTCTCAATTTAAAAGCTCTCTTTAGGCTCTGGTATGTTTTATACTCTCCCCACCTACAATTGGACACATGTTTGATTAACTTCTACAGGGGATGTTAAAAGCCCTTCTGGGAAATGTAGGAAATAACTAAAATAGAAGTACGTGGTTTGTTGAAGGAAAGTTGACAACAAAAAATGGAACAGACTGAACATCGCAGGTCGATGCTAGTGAGGTTCAACACAAAATAATCCAAATTCACTAAGTAATTGACTTCTCTACATGCTCCATCTGCAGCATGCTGCCAGCTTCCCTTCTCATTTTGGCATACAGCTGTTTTTGAGAATTAACAAAACATTTGATGGCACATAGAGGCATAAGCTGTGGGATAATTTGTGTAAGGACTTCTGCTTTACCACAGGTGTATCAGCACTAAATGCAGGTAGCACAATTTACAATGTATCACAATATATCACAAAAATAATTATAAAACCCCCTCTCTCTCCTATGATTACAGAGTTTCCAGAGCAGCTTCAGTGCTCCTTGCCATAGATTCTCCAAGTCTCTGAACTCTACTGGAGGGATGAACATCACTCTCCAAAAACATATTCTCTCATTTGGTGTTTGGATGATGCAGAGTGCTATCTAAAGTTATGTTTTGTTGTTGTCAAAATGTCCATACGATATACATGTTCACTGATAATGTCCTTTGTTTTCTCCACAGTATCTACTCATGGCAACTAAAGCATGATTACAGTTTTCTATGGTTATGTTTAGGTGCTCACAGTGTTTGGTAAAGGTTAGGGAGAGATCATTCAAAAATTCAACACTGACTTGCATCTTGAGACAGGACATGTTTACTTTTTCAATATTTAATGAAAGCTACAATATGTTCCTATAACCAAAGTGTGTGATGGCCTAAACCATAACTAAATGTCGGACGCAGGATGTGAAGTCTCCGATGTGAAAGTCCTGCTCTTTGTATGCTTTACCCATCATCCACTCTGATTGTGACAAGACTGTAACATGTCCTGGACCAGAAAAAAACATTACCTAACATAATCCTGGCAGCAATTATGTTTTCTCCAAAACCATTTAGACAGCATTGACGTAAACACAAAGTGAGAAATCGGTTTGAACACTTCTTAACACATTGGTTCATAATCTCCTGTAAGTGTTAAACTGTGGTGAGATCTGTTGACTGAAAAAAGCCATAGAGTATTATTTACATGGTTTTAATTCTCATTAAACCCTTCAGTGAGCTTGTGTGCCTGTGTGGAAGAATCTGCATTTGTTATGTTTAAAATAGTTGCCTACATTAATCAGCTGCCTATTTAAAACAGAATTCTAATAAAGGTTCATTATTCAACTAAAAATAACTTTTGTCAGCAATTTAATAGATAGCAATTATATTCATTCAGATGGTGAAATGTTTTTTTCTTGTGGTTGGAAATTTCAATTTACTTACCAGTGCATATGTAAGACATTTTGTCTTCTTATGTTGGAAACATTTTGGAATAGTTGAAACAACAGCATTTGACACGTTGACACATGAGAGTTTTATACCATACACCCAGATAAACATGGTGCTGAAGTTAAAAGAGAAACTGACTGAGCAGCATCTTTTCAGCTCTGCCAGAATGCTCTGGCCAATAGCAGCTGGGCTTCACATCCCTGTGACTGAATTTGAATAAACAGCTCCTTATCCACTGTTGGTGGCAGGGTGACTTATCCATTGATGCTGAGAGTCTAAGGTTGATTCAGTGACAGTTTAAATATTCATAACTTTGGACAGAAGGGGAGCATCAGTCTAACACTGTTGTAACTGGATTTAAACCTTCCCGAAAACACTGCACAGATGTACACCCTTTCAGCTCTGCACATCATGTTGTGTTAGCTGAAAGGATTAAAGATTGGTGGGATGCATCAAAGGTAGCGGAATAACAGAAAGAGAAACAGAGTCTATGATGGAGCAAAGGAGGAATAAGAGAGAAGATAAACAAATAGAGAAGCTGTCAGAGACAAAGGCAGGATTTAACTCTTACAAGGGAATATATAGAGTTCTAAGGTGAATATGAGACCTCAAATCCCTCTTTCCCATGGGACTAATGTGTATTCCAACACAGCCTCATCTGCTCACCCTTAACCAACATTAAACACAGTGATGGACTCTAACAGACAAAGTAATGCTTACTGTTAAAGAAGCAACAAGTGGTTGTTTAGCTGAGAATTTAGCTATTTCTCTGCACCTCTGAACAATCTGTCAGTAGGTCAGTCAGTCCACTTTGGCCCAGATTGAAATAGCTCAACAGCTGATGAATCCTACAGACTTGGGTGATCCCCTGATTTTTCCTGTAGTGAGTGTGACCATGAGGTTGACATTTGTGGTTTTCAGTAAAATGTCCAACAATCAGCATTGCATCATTGCAACCCTTGAAACTCAAAATTTCCTGAGTCACCTTTGAAAGAATAGTCTTTGGTGAGCTTTCTTCTGCATGGTGGTAAAGTTGTTTTCCCATTTCAGGGAGGAGGAGACTGTAGTCCCAAGGATTTGAAATGATTCAGTCTCTCTACCACTTGGTTGTTGATGAACAGCAATAGTAGCTTGCCCTGAATTTTGGGGGAGCCCACCACAAGTTCTTTAGTTTGTTGATGTTCAGTTCGAGATTGTTATTGCTACACCAGGTGACCAGAGAGGAAACCTCATTCCTATAAGCTGTTTCATAATCATAGGAAATCAGTCCCACAAGTATTGTATCATCAGCAAACGCGTGTTAGATACAGTCATTGGTGTGTAGAGCAGAGGTGAGAGGACACACCCCTGAGGGGCACCTGTGCTAATGGTCGATGAGTCTGAAAATCCATTGTCTGTTTTGACAACCTGTGTTCTGCCCAGTGAAACATGGGGACTGATCGAAACCTAGCTGCAAATGTTTGTTATATAGCCTTGAAGGGACGAGGTATTAAAAGCTGAGCTATAGTCAATGAACAGTACTCAATCGTAGGTGGCAAGTGCCTCTAGACACTGCACTAACCTATTGGTTGAAAGTTGGTCAAAATTCTCTTGTTCCAGCTTCTTAAATGTGCATGGTTTATTTTGTCCCCTGTGATAGTAAACTGAATATCTTTGGGTTGTGGACTGTTGGTCGGGACAAAACAAGACATTTTAGGATGCATCTTGGGTTTTGAGAAACAGTTGTCAACATTTTTCATGTACATTTTCTCGCATTTTATTCACTAAACAACTAATCAATTAATCGAGAAAATAATTGACAGATTAATCTATGATTAAAATAATCAATAGTTGTAGCCCTACAGGAATCATCAGTTTCCAACTTGCAAATTGCTTTGACATTCATGTCATAATTATGACTGGGAAACTAAAATATTCAAAATGTCAGACTTGAGGATGGGAAAACTGCAAAATGACAGTGGAACCAGTTGTTTGACTTGGAAATTACTTCCATTTTTAGACTTGAAGTCAGATAAGATAAATCAAAATTAAGGCTAAATGAGCTATTTTTTAAAATAATCTTACGTATATGTAGCAGTTCATTAACAGGTGAATCCAGTTTAGCTTTGTTTTAACTCAATGAATCAGTTGTAGTATTGGATTTTATGTAAATGTTGCTGCCAGTTATGATGCTTTGCAGCCATTTTGATTTTAAGTTTTGTTCTTCACCAAGTTGATGGCAGTGTGTTTTGTTTCAGGCACCAGTGAAACAATGAAATACAGTCCAGGAAGGCCAGACTGAGTAATAGATTCATGAGTTTGAAGACTCATCAGTCTTATGGGTTCTGAATCCATATTTTAAAGCTTTCTTTTTGCCATTTTGCCTAGTAGATTAGATGGAGAAATTGGTGAGGGAGAGAAAGAGGGATATGATGTACCACACAGGTCCCCAGCTGGAATCAAACCGCATGCATTGCGATCACAGTATACTGTCTGCACTGTAATCACTTAGTCACCACAACACCCCCTGAATCCCTTTCAATGAGGACATTTTCACCACTGTTTTTGTCTTCACTCAGAGACTTGTGCATACCAGTTTTACAACGTGAGGTACAATAAGAAGTAAGGGTACTCATGTAGGCAAAAATCAGTTGTACTCCTGCACTTATAAATTCATCAGAATATCTTAGCAAACCAAAACTAAATACTTAAAACACCCCTGAGTGAGTGTGTGTGTCTGTGTGTGTGTCCAATAATCTATGAACAGCAGCAGATGAACTCCTCGATCGGGTGGATCAATGTGTTTAGGGAAAACCCAGAGGAACAAAGACAGAGGGGAGTGAGAGAAAGAGAGAGTAAAGGAAAGTGAGAGAAACAAAGAGAGAGAGCAGAAGATCCATTGAGTGTGTTTTTTGTGGCTGAAGAATCGTCCCCAGTGGCTTTGAAAAGAGGGATAATCCTGTCAAGTAAGCAGACCTTTGGATATTCATGACTGGCCGAGCGGCTCCACGGACTGAAGGAGGACACAGTCAGGATGGGATTAAACATCAAAGTGAATGTGAGGAGTGCAGGACTGGGACATGAATCAACCATCGCAGAAACACAGAGGTCTCAGAGGGGTGTGCTGAGGGCCAGCGGGGGGCAGTTGTCTGGTGGGTGGACAGCACTTTGAATGACTCCATGATGAGGCCCTTCTAAACACCATTCAGGAGAATTATACCGTGTGTGCACCTGCCCCCATCTGAGGCACATATACATATATAAGCATCCAATCTAGTAACAATAAGTTCTCATCATCATGATTGTCATCATCATCATCATCATCATCATCATCATCATCATTGCACAGTCTGTTGAGCTGGTGAGAAATTCTGGTGACAAAAGTGACCATTAGGGATCAGCTGGTGATTGTTTACCTGGTTGGGGCAACACAGATGAAATGTGTCTTCTGGTTTGGTGTGTCACGAGTAACTCAAGATTAGAATGAATATCAAACTCTGAAGGGACACAGATATTCTCATAGGCTGTACTGCTCGACTTAGGTTGAAACCGTTTTACTTGTGTTCAGTCTGAACACAATACACCTTCAAGGCAAAGAAAATTAACGTGTATATGTGATAATTATCACCAGGTAATGATGCTCTCTGACACGCAACACAGTTCTCTCTCTCTCGCACACACACACACATTTTCATCTCATATTTCTGTTACCAACAAATTAAAATTTTTGTGATCTCGACGTCTGTGGCCCTTCTGTGACTTTGTGTGTGTGTGTACTAGGGGTGGGCCTGAATACAAATAAGTTAATCGGCAAAGCACAAATAGTGGGTTTTTTATGAGCATTTATTTCGTACAAATATTTTTAAAAATTATTTGTTTTTGAGAAGAAAAAAAAACATGTTACATACCAGTGCTCAGGACTGTCTCTCTCCTCGGGAGTCACATCCACCTGCTACATGATGCACATTTACTTATTTGGACATCACTCTTGGAGTTGGGGGTGTTCCCCAGAGATAAAGCTGAGCTACTGACACGAGCGAGTTGCTCTCAAGGGACTCTCCATAACATGTTGTTCTCCTTCTCCTTTCCACAAAGTTAGGTTGTAAATAATAGGCAATAAATGAAAAGCGCAAAGCAAGAATTGCCTTTGAAGTTCTTCCCTACACATTACACGCTGTGCTGTCTCTGTGTTAAGGATGTATAAATAAGTAGAGGTCTGTCTGCACATTTGCAATGCACTCAGTTTAGCTCAGTAGTCAGCGCAGTCATCTATGATCTGGGTGACTCAAGTTTGAGACATAGGGCCCTATTTTATTATAACAATCTAAAGGGCACAGTCTGAAGCATATGGCGCAAGTGCATTTAGAGTGTATCTAAATCCAGTTTTGCTATTTTAATGATGGAAAAATGGTCACTGCGCCAGGCGCATGGTTCAGAGGGGTTGTCCATAGTCTCCTAATTAATCATGGGTGTGTTTTGGGCGTAACATGCAATAAACCAATCAGAGTGTCATCTCCCATTCAGTTTAAAAGCGTGGTGCTGTAATCATTGTTTCCACCTCATTTATTTCCTCATGTGTTCCTCATGTCATCATGTATTGATGCAGCAGGAAAGTTGATCTGTGTCTGATCCGTTGTCTGTTTAAATATCTATGTGTATTGCCACAATTTGGTCAAATAATTAGACAATTTTATCTGTCATTACTGCGAATAGTTAATTTTGATAAATATTATGACTAAGCATTATGACATGTATTTTTTAAAATATCTTGATGTACACAATACTAAAAACTTTCACATTGTAATCCTTTTATTTATCATCTTTTCGCTCTGATGGGCGCAAGTGCATTGGCTATTTAAACAATGTGGGCGCCTGATGGGAAAATGACAACTGCGTCGGTCTTAAACTAACAAAGACACTTGCGTCGTGCTTGGTGCCACTTTGCGCTGGGCGTAAGATAGGGCCCCTGGTGTGGGGACCTCCTTTGTAAGATAGTTTATTCATAAAGACTTATGTTAACACTTTAATATCCTAAAATTAAAAGCTTAATAAAAACAAAAACTATATTTTTACACCTATTTCCACTTTTGTTCAATTACAATTACAAATATATATAATTTTGCTGCCTCAACAAATATAGATACAAATACAAAAACTGGGCTCTCTGCACATCCCTAGTGTGTACCATGTGCATGATGTCCCATATGGTTTGTTGACCATGTCATGCTCATGTCTGTCCCCTGGCAGTGGTCCTGCCAGCTCTGACTACTGCTGGCAGCTGGGATGTTTTGACAAAGAGACTCAACCTGACAGGATCCAGAGAAACCAAAGGGCTGCTGGCAAACATGCACACAGGGCCTGTTCCTGCATTCACTAAAAAAGGGTTTGAATCTACCCTGATATGACTTACACTGAGGATGGATTTGTACTTTAGACATGTCTTGTATTCATACATCTTAAACACACCATCACACTGCTTTGAGCTGAAGACCAAAAATAAGACCAAGATATGATGTAATTCTTTGCTACATTTTATAGCCGGACTTTGGAATCATAGCAAATACAAAATAACACATAGGCCTACATAGATTAATAAGCTTCTTATCACTGAACCATTTTCATAAGCCTTCATTTCTGATTCAACAAAACAGGTCTGATGAGTTTTTGATGAGAAGAATGAACAAGAAATGTTCCTCCATGTATTCCAGCTTTATTTCTGTTGACACAGTAAAGAAAATGGTTAACTTTTCAGCTCTTCTGAGGTCACTATTTTTTAACAATTTCTCCACATCAAGAAAAAACAATCTATATGCATAAAAACAGCTTGATTAGGGTCAGGGAAATATCATGGTATGGTTTAAAAAAAAAAAAAACTCATTACTTAAAGTTATGGAACTTTCCTGGTCATGGTTAAAACAACAGCTACTTGGTTGCTTTAAACAGTTCACCAAGGTTAACAAACACCAGTATACCAGAAAACGCACAGTGGTCTCCCATGTCAAAATCACACATTTTGTTGACCCAACTCCCCAAATATCCCCAAAAACAGTAGGCCTACTTCAATAGTATATTACAATATATAGCCTAATTAAATGACAGTTTTACGAATAGCATAGCCTACTCACGCATCGTTGTCTCTGTTGCCATCTTAATGGGAAGAATGGTGCTGCTTATTCTGAGACATCAGCGAAGCCATGTCTGGCTCTAAACTGGAGAGTTTTAGTCTCGTATCGGGGTCCACATTGATCCAACAGGTGTGGAAAATCCAACTCCACAGTTGTAGGTGGTTGGAACCGGCATCAACAGTTTCAGAGCAGAGTCAGCCTGCTCAGGATGCTAAAGTTGGATGTGGACCCAAAAGTCTGTCAAACATTTCTCTCTGAAAGTCATCTTCAGTGTCCTATCTGATGCAATGTTCACAAGGCTGTCAACCTTTCTTGGTTATTCACTGCTGGACAGTGTCATTGGACAGAGGTACCCTGTTAAACTCATCACTTGCTTTCCCTCCAAACAATATGTTAACTATAACCTTTGCAGCGGGTTTAACTAAATTCTAACCTATTGAATGAAGTTTTCCTATTTTGGCGATCAACAGGGATACCCTGTATGAAGTCTCTGTAGCCTTCATATTTTCCCCAGGTGCAAAAAACTGTGAGGCCTCCTTCATCATGTGTTTCTTAAGTTCATTGAGTTTTCTCTCAAAAAATCCAGTAGGCTTCCCCATGTACTCCTTGTGTTTAGTTTCCAAATGCCGCTTGAGCTTAGCAGGTTTCATAGCCTCATTAGCCAATGATTCATAGCACAAAACACAATGTGGTTTGGGATCCTTCTCATCCCCAGTCCAAAAAAAATCTGAATTTAATATAGTCACTGTGGTATTTTCATTTCACTTTCACACTGGATTTTCCATGTGCATGCTGATTTTCACAACTTTGAGGGTTCTCATTTGACGGTAAACCATTGTCCTGGGACTCAACAGCAATGCTCTCTGAACCACTTGAATCAAGTTGTTGCACCTTGCCTGTTGTGTCTGAGGTTTCATTTGATTTTCTTTTAATTGACCCTGTCTTAATCCACCGATCCATGATCTTGTCAGTTTGACAGTTAATAGACTAATTAATACTAAACTAATTAATAATAAACTAAATAATAATGTTTGAATTTATTTTGAGAAAGGCCGGTTCAAGGTATCATTTTTTAGCAACAAACTTTCTGTCTCACCATTTGTCTTTTCCACAGGGCTTCAGTCTAACACTATCTAACCAGAAAATAACTCCAGGTTTAGCCAGTACAGTGAGATTATTTCTGCCCCTTCAGCAGCACTGCCTTCGTGAGATGTTTTTATACAATCCCTATTTTTCAAGTTACCAAAGCCTGCTATCAAGTTGCTCTGCAACATATGTCTGTTCTCTGAGTTGTTGCTTCCCCGGGGTCCCTGATTTCATAAATCAAATTAGCACCACACTCAGTATGGCTGTCATTGGTTTCACACGAAGCTGGAAGCTGTCTTTTTTTCATTTCTAGACCTGTATTTAACCATAAATATATAAAAAATACTGTAATTTTATTACTTATTTATTATAAATTTATTTCATTAAAATTGTATTAACGTAAAAAATAATGTGTCAGTCACCTGCTATCACATCCTCAGCAGTTAACAGTCCTCAGTGGGGGGGATAGTCATGAGTTTGGGCAACATCTGTGATAAACCTGCTGCAGTTTGATCAGAGTGGATGCTGAATAGAAAGGGAGAGTGGTGACTGCTTCAGTCTGATCTCTCAGGTCTTAGTGGGGATTCTGATGTGCTGAGAGGCTGTTAGGAGCAGGAGCACAGTGGGGGGTGGATGAGCTGCACAGGAGGAGGAGAAGGCATAGAGGAGAATCTGGGGAGTCTCAAGGGGGGAAAGGGGAGGTAAGTGTGTGTGTGTGTGTGTGTGTGTGTGTGTGTGTGTGTGTGTGTGTGTGTGTGTGTGTGTGTGTGTGCGTGTGTGTGTGTGTGTGTGTGTTTGTGTGTGTGTAATACAGGGTGTAGGCTGACAGATGTGTCCATCAATGCCTGAAAGAATCATCTTACATCCATTGCATCCATCTGCCAGCCTGGTGTCATAAGATTTTGTGAAACAAAACAATGTGTTAGAATGCAAAATGATGAGAACAGGTTTCACTCCACGAACACATCAGTTTGACCTTTTAAACTCTGCCACCTTCACCAGTGGCTCCATCAATACAAATTCATGTTGTGCAGCTAAACACAAGTAAAAACTTTAAGAAATATATTTAGGATTGTAGCTACTGATGATCCAAAAGTTTCCAAAAGTATGTTGGGCTGATTTCAGTCAGTATAAGCATCGCATAGCTTCCAAGAAGTGTTTGAATAAGCAGATAGGAGACATATATTCCTTATTATTTGATAGTCTAGTTTTTATTTCATTTAGACAAACATGAGAGGAACTGTAGGGTAACAATAAAGTTTTTAAGCGGTTAAAGAGACAACACCTGAACTCTTACAACCCCTAATTAGGAGGTGGTCTTCTGCTGTGAGCAAAGTTTTCATTGATCCACTGATCCACCCATCAATCCATTTTCTATTCTCCTAGGTCACAGTGTTGCCACGGGAGCAAGCAGAGCACTAGATACCTTTTTCTGCAGCAGCATCTTCCAGTTTGTCTCGTGGTAGATCCCTCAGTGCTCCCCAGTCAGCTGGGAGGTGTGATCCCTGCAGCGTGTCCTGGTTCTACCCCATGTGTCCTCCCATCTGGCTGAGCATGAAATGTGTCCAAACGGAGGCATCAAGGGAACATCCCAGCCAGGCTATCTCTACACTTCCGTGTAACATGCCTTGTTTTTTAACGAATGCTATACACAGAACTCCCAAGTCATGTCTGTGAAAGTTTGTCATACAGTATGTCAACATGACATTGGCATTTTCAAATGCATCCACTGTGGAGCATGTTCTGGAAAAGGCCAGGTTACTGTGGATATGGCAACTTCCCCGCAACTTCCCTGAAATTTGCAATGGATGTTAACAAAGGAAGATTCTCAAAGGATCACTATGATCAAATGACCGGCAGACACAGCCGAAGGCGTCGGTAGGCTAGTTTTCTACTTGTGCTGTAGAAGAAGGGAAAGAGCAAGGAAGCCCACAACACAACTGTTCCTGAAGAATTAGTACATCTTTCTATGGCAAAAGAAAAACACAGTAAAGCTTGCTTATCAACTTCCTGCCTTTTTCCAATTCTTAATTATTTTTTTATTTTTTTAATTCCCCAGCTAAAGACGTCCAGCAGCTCTGTTTAGAATGTCTAGAGAAATGTCACACAGTGAAAATACACCACAATGCCATTTTTAAAAATTGATTTCCACTGAAATATGTCCATTGTACCATTTTTTCAAATAATAATTCATAAAATATAGGCAGTCCCATAGTCATTGTGGTCAGTATTGAAATAGTTTGAACAACCAATAGTTGCCAGCTGGCAGTAAACATTCTAGCAGATTTGGCTAACCCGCTAGACCTCAAACAACCTGTTTGACTGTCTGATTGCTTGTGTTTGTTGCCCCGTTTTAGTGCCCACTTTTAGTCACCATGTTCCCATGTAAGTAATTAACTTTGTGAGTAACAATCAAGTTTTTTTTGGCTCTGATCCCAATCCAAGTCTGTTAATATTGGGTATCTTCTGAGACCACGTCTGATTAGATACTTATATTTACAGAGAAGCAGAAGATATGCAATATTGATTAAACATGCACAATGAACAGATGTAGCCTTCTGACTTTGGCAAACCGTATTTTTCACGAGTTGCTCAATCTAAATACTGAAGGTCCTGGTTCAAAACAAATCAACTTAGCACCTTAAATTACTGATATGATATGAATGATTGTTTAACTGAATAACACAACTCATGTGATGTGATCAGCTACAGAGAGGACGTATCCCTCTGTTAAAGTTGTTGGAGTGACAGAATCTCTCTGCCATTACAAAGAGATTCTTTCAGAGAGGAGTTTGCTCCTTCACAGATGATCTTTGGTTGAGTAGAGACACCGGCTTGCCGAGAGCACTAAACCAGACAAGTTTAATTTTGGCACACCATCAAATTACTCACAGAATTAAAAGTGATTGGTGAAAGTGCTGGCTAAAAAGCTTCTGCTGAATGTTTTGTACACTGCTCTTTGCACATAAGACAAAAGAGTTGAACTTTAGTGAATCCATACTAATACTAATCTGGCATGAGAACTCAGAGACTCACTCTTACCAGTGTGCCCAAATAATATTTAGTCATCCTTCTTCGATGTAAGAACGTTCACTGCTAAAAAACAACAAACCACACACTGTGTGGTGTTGAAGTCTCTTTTTTAAGAGACACATTCCATGTCCATTCGCCTTTACCCTATCACACTGCTTCACTTTCAGGAGCCTAATTTCTGGGACGTGTATCCTCATCCATCATAGTGCTATCAGCTTTCACTTTAACAGTGACTTTGGTCTCGCTGCACCGCCCTCCATACAGATGGGGATAACCTCTGAAAACCCACCCTTGGCCTTGTACCGCTAATAAAACCCGAAAAGAAACATCTCAACCCGCCCCCACAACATTTAGACTTTAACTGGGGTGCCCCTGGCCTTGATTGCTTGGTGAGAAGAAGAAGAAGCTCTGTGTTTGGCTTTGGACAAGGATTCCTGTGGAAGTTTAGTGTCCCTGAATCCATCATTGTCACGGTTAAATAGGATCGGGGTTTTAAGGATACTTTGTGGGGGGACGGGTTAACTAAACTCTCCTATTAGCAGCCATCCTCCAAATCCCTGGTGGCATTGTTTCAGAGAACATCTGCTATAACAATAGACAATCACTAAGGATATGTTTGGAGTAATTGTAAATGACTGCAATGAAAGGTTAGAGTACTTTGGCTTGACTGTCACAAACAAATTAATGTCTTAAACAGTATTTATAGCCTTTTAAAATGGCATACTATGTTTAATTTGAAAGTAACAACAAACTTAGATCTTGCAGGCATACATCCATCAGACACAACAAAAAAGCAAAAATAAATTGACAGAAAGTGTCAGTGGAAGCAGTTAGCAAGTTGAAATATGAATGTGGCAAATGTCCATCTGTATTTAAACAACCGTGACCAACTGAGCGTGTGCAGCTATTGAGAGTGAAGCATTTAGGCTCTCTTTCACAAAGGGCCCGAGGGCTAAAACCATACACCCCTCCCACCTTCATTATCCCTGCCACACTATGATCAGCACCAAATGCCGACTATCCCAGGCCAGTGCTCACAAAGCATGCTGGGAAGGACAAAAGCAGACCTTCAGCCGATTGGTTCCACCTTATTAACAGCTTGTAATCTTCTCATGTCTTTGGCCAGGCCTCACAGAGCAGGAGTTAAGGCGAATAGACCAGTGTGTCCCTCGTCCCTGCTTTGATGCAGAGCAGCCATTTCCCTCTGAAAAGTCCTGCTCTGTTATATTTCCATTGTTGCCGCTGCACCTGTTTGCCCACAGGGACACATGGAGAAAATCAGTCACTGGCAACTGTTAATTTCTCATTAGACTCTCTTTGCACATTGTAAACAGACGACAGTTTGGGATCTAAAGCTCATAGCAGGTGCACCTCCTTGTTTAACGTTTTGGTTGGCTGTGCTCTCAAAAACTGAATTGTCTGTTTTACTTGCTGAGAAATCTGATGCAGTTTACAACCTCTTTTGGTGTTATTTCAAGGTCTTAAAAGTGGTCCTGAATAGTTATGTTTTTTTCCTCAAGATTCCTCTCATTTGAAGAAATATTTAGGGACAGGACAAGATTGCAAACCCTTGAAAATATGGCCTAAAATTGGTAGAATTCACATCCTACCCATTACAAGATTGCAAACAGCAGATTACGGATGACTGCACACCGCATAAATGATGATAGGCAGGGAATGATGGAATTATGTGGATTGTGCTTAAAGAGGTCCTTATTGTCCAACTTCATTGTTGGTTTGGATCTGCACATGAGATTTGTTTACAATAAGAAAAATATAGAAAATTGACAGCCTTATCTTTTGAGAATTTTGGTGCATCTGGGGGTCAGCGGTGTTTGGGCAGTTGTCCACCTTTCCCAGTTGGTAATAAAGCCTTGGTGAGGTGTCCCGATATAAGAACATAACATAGACTGTATATGAAGATGGACGTAGCAAGGCGTGACGTCAGCTATTGGTTTGCAATGGAGCCAGTTTGAAGCCCAGAGTTGCTGCTTGCTATCAGCGCCATCTTTTCCATTTGGAGCCAGGACCTTCCAAATAAGGAGTGCAGGGTCCTTCTTTTCATGCTCTGGAAACACGCCCTGCATCCTCAAATCAAAGCTAACGCTGAGTGGTGCAGACTTGTGTTAATATTAGCTAACTGATACAAATAACATTAAACTTACTAAAATATTGCGTGATTAGTTAGCAATTCAATGCAAGTCCCAGAGCGAGGGAGTGAACTGTCAATCACACCTGTCAATCACTATCGTCAACTGTCAATGCTATTCGTCTTATATCTTATTAATAAACCAATAATTTCCAAAATTACCACCAGCACACTTATTAGAGGTCCTGAATTTAGAGATTGACACCATAATGACTCATTGGAAAAATGTATTGACGTAGTATATCATGAGAGAAG
This sequence comes from Thunnus maccoyii, assembly GCF_910596095.1. Classification (NCBI taxonomy): domain Eukaryota; kingdom Metazoa; phylum Chordata; class Actinopteri; order Scombriformes; family Scombridae; genus Thunnus; species Thunnus maccoyii. Next base: position 30,886,572 of record NC_056543.1, read on the forward strand.
TTGACATTTTTAGGAGTATTGGAGCCATTTTTTTGAGGCAGCAACTAGTGACCATCAGTGGTATTGCACTCTAAGGGACTTCCAATTTCAAATTGTGGTTGTTGCCACAAAAGATCGTATCTTTTAAGGTTTGTGTGCAGTCAGTTTAAGTACATTATTTCCCAAATCTTTACATGTTGTCCACTCCATAGTCATGTAATTTATACATCACCAAAAAAACAAAATATTTACATACAACTTTTCAGTCCAATAACGGTTCAAAAGTACATTTACTCTGGAATTAAGGTTAGAGGAAAAAATATAGATGTTCATTAACACAAGGTAATGGCCAAACAGTAAACTACTAGCCAATCAGATAAAAGTATTTTCCACGGCTGTGGTGTAAAATGTTTTATAACAATTCAAAAGCTTTTGAGCAACAAGCAGTACAGTCTGTGATTTGGAATGCCTTCTTCAGATATTAACAACATAAGTCCTCCCACAGGGGCAACAAACACATCGACACACAAAAGAGCTCAATCAGACACCTGATGTAAATTGATTCCATTAAGTCAAGATTGTGTCTGTATCAGCAGCCAGCCTGTGGCTTTACATAATTTGTGAAACTCTCTCTTTATACCCTGTGAGGAAGATATATAATTACACCAATTTGCTCTCAATGAATGACCTAATAGAGGTTTTCTTTTGTGTGTTTCAGCAAATAAATGTCAGAAAGAAAAAGTCTTATTGGCTGGTGGTATTTTCAGTTTTTATTTTCTCCTCAAATTAATATGTTAATTTATTGGTGATTATGAATATGAAAAGATTGGATGAATAATTAATAATACAGAAGTGCTGAATAATGTGAAACACTGACCATATTTTTTTTTGCCTTTGTTGTTAGAAGATACACTTCTTTGTAGCTGGGAGACATACAACCTGCATTAAAATCAGTTTTAACCAAACTGCCCATTTTAAAAATATGGTATTTTTTGTCAAAAATTGATTAAAACTGAAAATCATGAGCCATAGCAATACTGAAGATTTGTGGGTTCAAAATCATGAACACAAACACTAACAAGGACCCAGCATTTTTGTAACTTTTGTTCATTTTATATCCTTTGTACATCGGTTTCTTGGGTTTTACTATCTTTTGCTGGTGTGTGAGAGTGTGATTTGCATTTAGTACACATTTCCAAAATGCAGTACAAGGAAAAAAAGAGAAAAATAAATAATAACCATTTTTCAGTGGTATCTCTATGGGTGTACTTTGCATCCTGTATTGGGGGATAAATTGACCCAGGAGTTTGGCTGAGGTGTCTTCCTGTCTGTCAGTCGCAGGAAATGGCTCCACACAGACGAGGCATTTAGTTCCCAGGTGCAGGCCCACCATTGGACGGCCTTACCCAGATGGATAGTACTCCTTCCACCATAAAGACACTAGTCTTCACCCTGCCCTGAAGCCACCGGTACTCCTGCCTTGGTCCAGCCTCATCAAAAGGAGCCTGGAAGCTGGGAGGCGGATATGCTGGGCTGCAGCGCCAAATCAAGCTCACTTTTCTTTCCCTCGTAAGTGGCAGAGAAAAAAGTGGGGGAGGTGCACATTTCTGGTAGACACCAGGTTCTTTATTTCTCCTCTTTTCTGACTTCTGCATGTGTGGCTCCTTGCAGGTGTCCTTTTTTTTCTACACTTTTTTTTCTCTTGACACAGAGACCGGATCCCAAAATACGGTCAAAACCATCATGGCTCGTTTTCTTTCATTACTTGGTCTATTACCTCTCATTGTTAGACAGGCACTAGAAATCAAATTGAGCTCACAGGCACGCACATAAACACACATACACACACACACACACACACACACACACACACATGCACACATTCATCCTGGCTGCCCGCACTCTGTTCTCCTGCAGGTGCGAGGGCCATCCGCCTGGCCCTTTTCATGAGGCCCTCCCTTTCCTGTCCGTCTGCAGCCGTCCATTCAGCTTCAATCACAGCACCAACTGGACGCCACCGGACCACTGGCAGGGAAGGGAAGCGCCTCCACACACATCTTTCACTTGTTGAACGACAAGAGAAGAGTGGCTGGGGGAAAAAGAAAGGGTCTTCCTCCTCTGCATCTCCTTCTGCTTTCATCGTAAACAACTTGCTTTCTGTTTGTAACGGTGCTGTCCTTCCCCTCTTCCCCCTGCCTTCCTTTTCTCCTTCTCAGATGGGCTTTACAAGGAGGGGGGTGGGGGAGAGTGCAAAAAGAGGACGGCCAGGCACACTGTGCCATGGAGTGATGCTGAGGTCTTTTTGTGGCTCATGAATGGCACATTTGAGGTTTCCAGCCTTGCTCGGTGCCCCAAGCCAGCTTCACCTGTGGTTGGAGTCAATTGGCCTGTTGTCTGCCTGTCTGGAACGGTGCCCAGCTCTCTGCCTGCCAATTTGGTTAGCGAAGCCACACAGAACTGAGCAACAATAACCTCCACCTCAAAACCATCAATTAACTCCCCACACACAGTGATGTATCCATTCACTGTTTGCCAGAACTGTTGTCTGACACGATTAATACCCACGCTAATACTGCTAATACCTGCTCTCTGTCAGATAACAAAGTACTGATGGTTTTAATGGCTTCCAAGTTGTTAAATGGCTGTAGTGGTACATTCCATTAAGCTCATAATGTTGTATCACATACAAAAACAAGATTCTTCAAATGTGGTCAGGTGCTAACAAGCATCTACAGCCATGCTAGTGGCTTTGTGAAGTTGTACTTCTGTACAGCAGTGTTTTGACCAAAATGCTAACATGCTGATGTTTAGTTGCTATAATGTTTTAGCATGTAAGCATTGCAACATTTGCTAATTAGCACAAAACACAAAGCACAACTGAAGATAGGAATGTATTAGTTTAGTGGATACTTGATCATAATCCAAAGTTTAGACAAATATAAAGTTTGACCATCTGAATGAAAAGTCAGGGGATCACCAAAGTCACTATGCTTCATTCTGTACAAAATTTCTTGTACAGACATTTGTCAGCGCTATGATAATATTTATTGATATATTTTTATCCTTACTCACCTGCCTGTTGTGTAGAAACCCACATACTGAGAATCTGACTTGTCTGTCAATCCTCATCGCATCTATTAAGTACTTTTGTCCTGTACAATCAAGAAAATGTATTTTAATGTAATTTCTCCTCTATTTTGAAAACTGCATTTTTACATTTGCTACTTAATCATGTCAAAAACTCAGTAAATGTAAACATTTTGCTCAGGTCTTCTGTTTGAATTCTGCTTGTTTGTCTATAAAATATATATATATTGTCATTCCTGTAAATATTTTATGTAAAATTTTATTTAACCAGGAAATTAAGTTATAAATAGTTCCCTGACCAAGGTAGCAGCAACATCAAGAACAAAGGTTCCAGTACAGCCTGAAGAAAATGGATGGACAGTGTCAATTAGATATGTTAATTGTGTGTTTGAAATGTGCTTGTGCTTTCATGCTTTCTACATATTCTTGTGCACAGGTTGAAACTACCTGTTTAAATACAGAATTTACTGTCAAAACCATCTCACTTTTTGTCCTGTAATCTTTCCTTAAATTGTTGAATTTCACAATGGGATTCTGTTAATATACTCACCATCTACCATTTATTTCTCAGTAGAACTTTTTCTTTTAAATTTCAAAAAGTCAACCATGCATTAGTGTGTTTCTAAAGAGCATATCAAGTCTTGGGGAGGAGTTGAGCTGAGGTGGGGGTCTGTGAGAGGAGCATTTAGCTCACTTTTCTAACGTGTGAGCTGTCATTCCCACCACACGCAGCTGTGGAAATGAACTAAAACTGAGCTGCCACTCTAGGAACCTCTCACTCACTCACTTGTGCAGCCAGCCACCAAAAGAAACCAAAATTAAAAACACTCGTCATTGTGCTGGATGGAAGCTGTTTTTGGCCAGCAAAAGGAAGATCATCAGGTGGAGGAAATGACATTTTAATTGTTTTACTATTTGTGGATTTTTTAATGAGCAGAAGTGAAATATTTTTGTTTTTACAGACCTTACAGACCTATTTTTTATTTAAGTTAACTGAACTTGTGCTGAAGAAATTTAAGCATTTTAGTGAACCTCAACCCTGAAGACCAGTGCACCTCTGAGAAGACTATGAATGTGCTGTCAAACCCCGTGATCAGGGCTCAGGAGCAGCCTTTACCTCTCTGTGGCCCCGGGTCTGTCCAGGACTTACCCCACTGCCCCCCGGGCTTCAACCTCAGCTCCCGGCTAAATCCTGCTCCCATGCTTGGCCTCCAGGGCAGCCAAAGATCAACCAAACCTCAGAGGGAGCTGAGCCCTGAGGAGCAGCAGGAACTCAGGAGGAAGATCAACAGCCGGGAGAGGAAGCGGATGCAGGACCTGAACATCGCCATGGACGCCCTGCGGGAGGTCATGGTGCCTTATGCCTCCTCACCTTCGTCCACTTCCTCCCTGCAGTCCCACCAGCCAGGTGCTCCTCCGGGCCGCAGGCTCTCCAAAATCTCTACCCTGGTCCTGGCCAGGAACTACATCCTGCTCCTGGGCTCGTCTCTGCAGGAGATGAGGCGGCTGCTGGGGGAGGTGAGCGTCGGCATGGGGGTGAACACAGGGCCAGTCCCCCGGCTGCTGCTCACAGGAGGGTGGCCCCTCATCTCTGGCCCCGGTCAGCTCCTCCTGACCCAGGAATCCCTCCTCACCTCAGCAGCCTCTTCATCTTCTTCCTCCACTTCATCATCACCAGCTGGTAAATGTCCACTGCTGTCTCCGGGCCCCATGGAGGCCTCACTGGCCCCTGTTCAGTGGAGCTCAGCAGGGCCCTCAGGAGGGCCCCTGTGCCCCTGTGGAGTCTGCAGACTGCCCAGATTCAGTCACTCCACTCCAGCTCCCAGATTCCCAAAGTGACACCTTGAAGTTGAAGTTGAAGTGGATTTCTGAAGAATGGATTTGATGACTATTACATGTATGCAACATTTTTCATATGAATTGTTATTTTTCTAACATTTTTAATGTGTTTATATAACTTGGTATAACTGGTATTACTCACAATTATCTTTAAATGTTTTTAAACTTTATGGATCTATTCTGTATTTTATAAGACAATTTCTTAATGACGTAAATCTAATAATCCCCTTTTGTTTCAGAGTTAAACTGCATTCTGTTACATCTTTACATTGGAGACAGAGAAACAAGTAACTGCTTTGATCATTCTTGTTGAAAGTGTCTTTGCATATGAAGTGTGAACTGTAATGACAGTATGCATGGTGCGTTTGACTGCAGTGTTGTAGCCTGTTAAGTAAAAAATGGTGACAATTTTAGGAGCCCACAACTGGAGAGGAACCAAATAAAGGGCTCTTATGGAATAAAAATTGTACCATTTAAAGACTTTGAAAACCTACTCGCTAAATCAACCTCTTAATATGAGTTTAAGGTCCCACATATACACATAATTTTCTGTTGGAAAACTATCCCAAGAGTTGGAACAGTTTTTGTTTATTTCCCATGAGAGATTTCTGTATTTGTGTTTTTGTCTGTGCTCATTGGTTTGAGGTAGAGAGAGCTCAGCTGAAAAAAGGTGATGTCACATATGTCCAATCAGAATTGAGCAATATAAGTATCTGAATCTGATGACAGTTCTTTATTACCTGCTGATATTACCAAACCATACAGCCCTGACGAAGCAGTTTTTGAGTGTTAAACTCTTACTGAATAATAACAAAGAACGTTTTTTTTCATAACTTTAAATGTAAGTGTTTAATATTAAGGAAAAATACTTTGGCCCATAGCAATATTTTCTCAGGAAGCCCAACATTTTTAGCTATGCCCTTGTTTGAATGTTCAAATGAATGTATTTTACTATGTGTTTGTGTGTGTGGGAATGAGAAAGAAAGAGCATACAAGTGTGTGTCAGTCAGATGGATGTAGATGAATTATGTGAAAAACAAAAAAATAATTGACCCAATTCCATGCTACACATTATTTCTGAGCAGGTATTGAGTATAGGGGGCAGGGATGGTCTGAAGGTTAGATAAGTGGCCTCAGGTTCAACTCCCGGACAAATCTGGGTGGGAAAAGTGAGGAAGGCACTCCTAGTGAGCTCAATTGCATCAGATCAGCCTGCAGTTGGACCGGGCAGCCAAGTGTGAATGTGTGTAATTGTGTGTTCTTAAAAAGAGAGAATTGTTCTCAGCAATACTTTTAAATAAAGATTAAAATGTAATGTCTGATTAGATGACAAAACTATGTGTACTCGTTTAATTGCTTGATTTTTAAAAAAAAAGATAGGCTACATTCATTTCATGTATACTGACATAGAAAACAGTAAGCAAGTGCTGTTTACAGTCTGGAATTTGGATACAGTGAAAGTGTATCACAGTGTGAATTCATGCAGGTGTAGAGCTGCGAATAATGATAAAGTTTATTATTGATTAATAGTTTTGCATGCAAAATGACAAATGAGAATTTCCCAGAGTCAAGCGTTACATCTTCAAATGTTTTGTTTTTTCCAACCAACAGTCCAAAATCCAAAGAATTTACAATCATATATGATAATGAAAAGCATTAAATCATCACATTTGAGAAGCTGAAACCACATTTTTGCCACTTTTGCTTTAAAAAGGATTAAAACAATTATTCAATTATGAAAATATTTGCTGATTGATTTTCTGTTGATCAACTAATCGATTAATCGACTAATCCTTGCAGCTCTAGATGTGTGTGCAACGTCTTTCCACCTTTCTCACTACAGTTGAGTCAATGCTCACAAGTGGAGCAGGTAGCTTTCTCCTTAGCACCTATGTGTAAATAAGCAACAGACCACTTTCCCCTAAAGTTTTGAGTTGACTTTGTGTCAAGCAGCACTTATTTGTTTCTGTGTGTAATCTTGGAGGGGAGGGACATGAAAAAGAGAATTCTTAGAAGTTACAACAATGTTCTTCTCCTCCACAGACATTTAACCCTCCTGTTTCACCTCTGCAACACCGTTTTTGTCCGTTTTTTAGCGAATCACCTCAGGCAAATTTCTCCCTCGTTTGTATAAAGCAAAAAGGTTTCTACTTTCAACTCGTCCTTTCTCTCATGTCGCTGATCAGACCCACTTCGCCTGCTATCCCACAATACTTTGAGAGGTGATTCACCCCCATCCCACAGAAAAAGAATAGAGGCAAACTTCTTGTGTCACTCCGTGTTCACCGCAATAATTTCTGATATACTTCAGACGCTTACGAGATGCTGAGCTGAAAAGCTTCTTCCACCCTCCATGCCACCCCAAAAATAGTGAAACAGTCCTCATCTCTTCCCCCCATTCATCTCTCCAACAAGCAAAAGATCAAAACCCACCCGTGTAATTACTGCTCTACGGAAAGGAGGCCTTTTGATTATTAGCCCCCTCTTTCTCCTCCATTCTCAAATTCTTGATGTTTCTCTCTGTTAAGGAGCCGGGACGGGTGATTTGGCTGCTACTCATTACACTCACTCCACAATATGTTCAAACGCCCAGAAAATGTGTCTCCCTGAATGGGGTTCACTCCTGCAAACTCGCCGCCCCTCTGGAATAAAGCAGGCAGCTTCATTCTGAGCGAGAATAAGAGGCACTGGTAGGAGGGAGGATATTCTCAGCCACAACCTGGCCCTTAGCATGGCCTGCATGAATAATAATAATGAAAATAATCATAATCATAATGCTGATAAAATACTCAAAATAATTGCTACCCCGTAATAAGAGGATTATGGAGGGTAGATATGTGAATAGTCGTGAGTGAATGGAAGGGAATCTGTTAGCATCAGGGAGGACAAAAGAGGAGCTGGATGCCATTAAGTGAGATTAAGCTAAATAAGGCTTGATTTTCTTACAAGGAAAAAGGAAGGAGGAGAAGAGGGCGAGAGTGAAGGAGGAGAGGAGGGGGAGGGAGGGAGAGCCTGATTCATAGATCAAAGTAAGATGGCCAAACTTCACGGCTTTCATTTACATATAGCTGCTTTATGTCTCTGGAGGGATTAGCTACCTTGCTATTTTCTCTGGGTTGCTCTCTATTCTGCTACCTTTGCCCACCATCCACTTCCTCCTGCTCTCAGGACGGTTCAGCCTTTTCTCTCTCTCTCACTCTCTCTCTTCTTTTTTTCAAGTCGGGCTCCTTAATTTCTCCCCCCTCTCATTCTCTGGTCTTTCTCTCTGTTTCTCCAAGAGGCTCTCACTTTCTCGTGTTTGGTGGTGTCATTGTTGCAGCGACGCAGGGGTCTGGTCAGTCTTTGTGTTAGCACTTTAACTCATCTCCATTTCATCACTGTTGTTCAATGGGGCGAGGAGAGCTTGTAAGACAATGCACACACACACACACACACACACACACACACACACACACACACACACACACACACATACACACACACGCACGAACACACACACATTCATTTTGGACAACGACCAGAATGTGGACACTTTGGTTGGATCAGCAGATTTATCACTTCTTACTCTCGTTAAAGCAATAGTAGGTCTAAAACCTGTGTCGCTGTTTTCAGAACAACTGTTCTCCATCTTTTTTTAAAATTTTATTTAACCAGGTAAATCATTGAGACTGTGGAAAAGTAATCCTCACACAGCTGTACACATGTGACAGGGGTGTAGAAGGACACAACTGACAGAGCAAAAAAATAAAAATGATACCAATAAATAATAAGAAGCTTAAATTTAATTACTTGGAGATCAGAAAATGGAAAACATAATGATAAATGAACATCACTTAAATAACATAAACAGTTGGACATGTCCCTGTTATTTCCTTTAATTTTATCTTTTATCTCCAATGGGACATCTCTGTGTTTTATATATGTTATATATTGATTTATCAGTAAATTCTGTGTTTCTTCTTTTTTATTTTTCCAGCTTAAACCTTCCCCTTGCTGCAGCTATGAAGAAAAAAGATATAAGACAGGATTATGACTCTTTTGAGCCACCATACATTGGCATCCAAGTTGGCGAATAGAATCATTAAGGTTCCAAAACTTGCCTGTCAGCTGTGACTGAGCTGTACATTGTGTTTTAGGGCATTCATAGCTCTTTTCTCTACTCCACATGTTTGCCTGCGGTAAGTGGCCACAGCCCAGTATCCCAGGAATCATTGTCTGTATTGGATAGTCATGTTCACCTTTTTATTAACCGTAACCACTATCTGTCCCCAATGTTATCCAAGTGTTATAGTTGACTACCCTGAATCATACCCTTTTGTATTGTACTGTAGAGAGAAAACAAAACAGAGCAGAGTTTTGCAGAATCATCTAATATCAGCATGCTTGTCTGGTGATAGGATTGGTGGCCATTGTATAAGCGCAATAAAACACTCGGAGATGTCCTGAGAAAAGAAACTGACTCAACAAAGAACACAACACTCTGCTACATGTTGTTGCATTCTTTGCTCGATTATTTTGGTTTATCAGGACACTTCATTATGTACTTTTTTTGCTTATATAACAAAGACTGAAACAAAGTCAAACCATGTTTCACAAGTATTTTCTGTCAAGTCCTTACACATACATGTCAGAAGATAAAACATTTTTACCATTCAGTAAATCAGCAACTGTACAGAGTCAGTGGGGGCGGGGCTTTGTTCTAATACTCAGCTGCTTTCACAAAATTTGGTTCTCAGACTTGCAAATATTTGCTAGCATCCAATTTGCCAAAGGGCAAAAGTTGCAGCACATTTGAGTATTTTGAAAAGCACCATTATATTCTCATGTATCCATCTGGATTTCAGTGGGATTTGGTGTGCACCCAAATAGTCACTTCAAACTCCAACATATAGCTCTGCTATCCTGCACATTGTCTTCCACTGTCCCTCTCCTGCAGCCTCTCATCTCAGAGTGTTGTTTGCCTCCAGCCTTTGTTGTACTGTTTCATAGCACTTAACCAGTCAACGTGGGGAGTCCTTGGCTTAGGAAGTCTTGAGCCATAAATTTCATCTCCACAATGAGCAGAGCACAGGGGCTGGTCAGGACCCCCATTTACTTTCTAACCCAGCTTTTATTCATTCCCTCCCTAAATAACATCAGGCCCTCCTGTGCTGTCCCACCCTGAAATTCCCGATCCCCTCTGTCACCCCTTCTTTCTCAGACCGAACCAATACAACAGGGTTACTGCTGAGCCCGCCGGCCCGCTCATTAAGCATCGTGTTCTCTCCCACCCATTCCAGCCCTCTGTCCTATTCACACCATGGCCCTCATTACAACTTTACAGGCCACCATCAACCGTCACCTCATTACCCCAATCCACCGGCTAAAAGACGCACTGAGATGGTGTGTGGTCACAGGAGACGTATTGTCTTTACAAAAATCTGAAATCATCTCTAAAGTTTTGCAAATGATTTGGTTTAGAGGTAATTCGAAGCTGATTATAAGATGAAAAGATTGGACAGTTGAATTATTTACTGTGTTAATATTGCTGATAGTAACAGTGAAATAATCAATAAACAGCAGAAAGTATGATGATCCCTGCCACCATCACTACTGAATGTGTTTATTTAGAGAAACTAGAATTTATGTAAAAAAAAAAAAAAGAAATCTGTGTGAAATCTGAGTGGGGTAACAGGAAGTTCTAATGTTTTAACAATTCCAAATCCCAAGCTTTTTTATAGCAACCCCCAAATGTTTGACTTGTTGTAATCTGTTTTATGAATTTGTTACAGCACTCTTAAATACCCTCTTTTATACCTAAAAGTATTTGTAAAACATGAACACAGAAAACCACCGAGGGCTCCATTCAGCTTCCTTCGTCTGCTTTAAATCACCAAAAGCATCATGTGATTGCTCTTGTTTTTATACATTATTGCTGTGTAATAATACATATGTTGGTACAGTCGGATATGAAACCTCTGCAGTGCATTGCCACTGGGGTCATTATGTTATGATTATTCACTTACCTTCTTCAGGAAACCGGAGCCGTTCCCATGATTCAATGTGCAAAAGGCAGGAGAACTTTTTAGTTATAGACAGCTCCATCAGTCCACTGCACCTTCATATTCTAATACAAAATATAAGATCAGACATCCACAGAAAAAACAGGGAACTATCAGAAGGGCATATGACTGTCAAATCAGATTAAAATCTTCACTTGAGTCAGTTTCAGACACCAAATTGTGTCCCCAGTCAGTTTTTAGGTGTTGGGGGATCGCAGTGTCCATTTTAAATGGTGGCTCAACATGAAAACAATGTAGTACATAGCACTATTGCGTTGACGTATTTGTGAAAGTGTATCTCGTTATGTGTAAATGCAGTTTGGCGGGTGTAAGCTTGCAACAACAGCATGTTGCATCCAAATCAGATTTTATTCATGATAATTGAAACTCAGCCCAGTGGTGATGATTTCTGAATCATATCACCACATGCCTCACACATATACTGCACAGTGTACCTGATGCGTAAACTTTCCTACAAAGACGATCCGTTATTTTTATTGCACCTTTATGAAGATAATTAAGGTTTGTTTTCAGCTCCAAGACCACACACACAAACCAGAATGAACTCCATCTTTCTCTGGATTGAAATGTATATGATATGATCCCACACACTGCTCTCTTGGTTTTGACCAGTGGGCAGTAGGATACACAACTGCCAACCAACGGATTACTTCTGTGCCACTGGACACTGTTTTAAAGCACAAAGAAAGAAGCAACAATTAAAAACAAAAAGAAAATTATACTTTTTGTTTTGTGTATTTTTAGTTCATTTCCACACTCTACAAGTCAATTTTAATACTGTTCTACAATGAATGGAGCATAGAGGACACTGGAAAGTAGGAAAGAACATTCAAAAATCACTAAAACCACTATAGGAGTCTTTGTAAGATGGGCAGCAGTTATGAAAAGTCACACATGCAGTTGGAAAATAGGCTAAAACATGCAAAAACATTGGTATAGTCCTTTAAATGTGTGTGTGTGCATGTGTGTCGCTGTGGTAATGAACCCCTGGCCCTCAGTTTGCCCTCTGAACCCTCGGTGGCCTTGGAAGCAGGAATTCCAGTTAACACATCACAGATCAGTTTTTTTTTCTCTCCTTTTTGTGTTTCTGTCGCTTCTCGCCAAACGGCGGCTGGGTGTCGACGAGGCCTGACAGCCACCAGCCCTCAGCCTCCTCTGTTTTCCTGTCTTCTTTCTTCCCTTCCTTTCTCTCACTCCTCTGTTTGGGCTCCTCTTTCTTGCCTCCTTTTCTGCTTAATTGAGTTGTTTGGCAGGCGGGCTTGTCAGACAGCACCGTCTATGTGGGGAGTCTGAGGGGCAGGGGGGGCAACGCCATTGTGCTCCCAGAGACGGGTTAGTTTTTCACCGTTACTGCTGCATGAGTGCACATGGCCCAGATTAGTAGCAGGGGGGAGCTAGAAGGAAATTTATGAAATATCAAGAAAGTCTTTGGATATTTTTACTACATTCTGACCATGTCCAAGAAAATCTATTTCTGTTTCAGTCTTCCAAATTTTGCAGAGGCTCATAAAAACTATGTTTATGCAAATGCTAAGTTGCCTTTTCAAACGTATGTACAAATGAAAATGTATCATTTATTGCATTTGTAACCACAACCAACAAATCGTCTCAGCACACATAAGCAAATGAATCACACAATGCCAATGCACTACAAACATGCTGTATAAATGATGCTCATTTATTAGAAATATTTTAAATATAATACGTCTGTATCCATAATTGATGTTTTGACTTGGAGTGACATGAGAGTCTCCTCAGTTTTAAGTGCTCAGCAAACCCATAAATATCTTCTCCATACGAGAGGGTAGAGTGGTCTGAAGAAGGCAAACACTGGCTGTGTGTGGAGTCATCAATCATCAGGGCAGAGCCAAGTGAGAGAAATGCAGAGGAGGATTCTCATTTCACCTTTTCATGGCGATGAGCATGTTAGTCAAGTGATCCTGCAACAAGCTTGGTGCTAAAACTTGAAGTGCTAGTTAAGTAGTAGCTGGAGCTTTTCATGAATAAATGATCATTTATTTTGTATGGCTTGTAACACAATCTTGATTCAACTACTTGTGAATAAATGAAAACCTTGTATTTGCTTAACTATATTTTTTCTGTGTTTCCAGGTTTGCATCTCTCCATTTCAGTACACTACAAGAGTCAATTTACAGAGAATAAGAGGAACTAGAAGAAGAACTGGATAGTTAGTATTAGGGGTGTGCCCGAATACAAATACATTATTCGGCAAAGCACAAATAGTGGGTTTTATACAAATATTTGTTTCATACAAATATTTAAAAAAATATTTGTTGGGAGTGTTCCCCAGAGATAAAGCTCAGCTACTGACGCAAGCAAAGTGCTCCCAATGGACTCTCCATAACCTGTTGTTCCCCTTCTCCTTTCCACAATGTTAGGTTGTAAAAAGTAGGCAATAAATGAAAAGTGCAAAGCAATAATTGCCTTTGAAGTTCCTCCCTACACGTTACACGGTGTGCTGTCTCTGTGTTACGGGTGTATAAATAGGTAGATGTCTGTCTGCAATGAAGCAATGAGTAAAGTTTTAGTTTAGTAATCAGCACAGTCTTCTATGATCTGGGAGACTCCAGTTCAAGACCCAGTGTGGGGACCTCCTTCATAAGGTAGTTTATTCAGGAACACTTATTGTAACACTTTAATTTTCTAAAATTAAAAGTGTCATAAAAACAAAAACAGGATTTTTAAGCCTCTTTCCACTTTTATTCGATTACAGATACAAATAATTTTGCTGCCTCAACAAATACAGATACAAATACAAATACTGAGATCTCTGCACATCCCTAGTTAGTATTAACAGTGGTACTGCACCAGCCTGATATATCGGTGTAAGCCTCACTCAGCCTGGTTCATTTAGGCCTGAGCCTGAATTAACAGAAGAACACAATGACAAAAAACGACTTCAAAACGTTTTTCTTTGCCAATCTGCTGAATACTCAGAGAACAGAAACTCTAGAATTATGTAACTGAGAAAAAAAGTTTTCTCAGTTACATATTTTACTAGTTATTTATTCCACATGCAATAGCTCTGAAGAAAGAATGGATAAATGCTGAATCACACTGCAAAGTGTTGTAACTCTCGATAGATCATGTTTTACTATTTTTTACATTTTAAATATTATGAATCAGTCGATTATATGTCGCAGTTTTGTGCAGAATCACTTTTTTTAAAAACAGCCCTTTGAAAAATTTTGCTTTGCATGTTTTGCTTTTGAAAAAAAAATGGCTTATATATTATAAATAAACAAATAATATATAACTTAATGTTTGTAATTTATTTGGATTATCCAGGAAGAGAAAACAGAACTTCTCTTTTATCAAACTGTAACAATATAGAGAAAGAAACTATACTATTTACTATATTGATAAACTATATTTATGTATATGTATATTTTATAATGTTGCTGCCTAAAACTCCTTTTAATGTGGAGCCTGACGCACTCGTCTCTCTGTTCAGAATTACTGAAAAATGAAGCTTCATTATGACACAAAGTCAAACTCTGTTTCTAACGTGATGTGAACAAAATATCAACAAGAAATGTTGATATTTTGTACAAGTTGGTGGTTTACTTACTGAATTAGTTTCACTATTAAATGAATGTCTTCAAGGTTATTGACTTTATGCAGGTAGGTGTGAGGGTGTTAACATAGGCTACTTTAATTTATTATTATATTGAACTTCCTGCTGAGACTGCAAGTAAGTCACTGAAACTGAAAGTAGCAATGCAGCGCGTCGGTACATACCAACATAAAGTTTTCTCTTATTATTTAACAGTTCTTGTTGTGTCTGTTGTTTTGTTACTGTAAAAGAAACACACACTTCTTCTCTTCCCCCGGGTCCATGAACCTGTCCATCTGCTCACACACACACCAACACAGACAGCCAAGGGCAAAGGGGAGTCTTTGTTTGTGTGTGTGTGTGTGTGTGTGTGTGTGTGTGTGTGTGTGTACGTGTGTGTGTGTTATATCTTTGCCCGTTTTTGAAGGGTTGGGTGTGTAGTCATTTTACATGGTACAAGGTCTGGACCAGAGCCACTAGACTTCAGCTCCCTCCCTGAGGCTGCCCCACCTCACCTTACTTTTAAATCACACACACACACACACACACACACACACGCACACACACACACGCACACTCAGGCCTGTTCTGACAGTTACCCCCACCCCCCCACCACCAACACACACACACACACACACACACACACACACACACACACACACACTCGTGCCATCACACAGCCGTTCTCATTCTGCTGACCAGCAGAAACCCTGGACACCTCAACCCAAGGACAGTGTGTGTGTGTGTGTGTGTGTGTATGTGTGTGTATGTGTGGTTGCTGGGGCCCACAGCTCACTCCTCCTCTCTTCCAGCCTGCTGGAATGCCAAAACCAGCCGGCAGGGTCAACGTAGGAGTCAAAACACTTCAGAGGAACGAGGAGAGGCCAAGCAGCGTCGTGCATTTTTATCACACAGGTACATGATTTTGACCCACTGAACAATAAATCTAAATGACTTTACTTTGAAGCCTGGAAAAAGCTCCACCGTAAGTTAAAAGGTGGAGAACGTGTGTTGGCTGTGCTGCTTTGGAGGTCAGTAATGAAGGAAAAATTCACCTGGATGCACTTCAGCACTGATAAACAGTGCTTTTTCTGCCGTGATACTCAACAGTCATGTGAGCAGAAATCCATTATAGAAGAAGTGTACTTCTAATTTATACTGTTTTCAGTCAAACACAATGCAATGTGAGCACAGCTTACACTTCACAACAGCATCTTTGGATTCTGAGCCAAATCAGAACTGCATTACTGATGATTTCATTCAGCCACGGCATGTCATGATACAGTGTAGAAAACTAGTTTAACTAGCCTCTGCTACATTAGCTGCAATGATACAGACTTGTGGCTGAGCCACAGCTGAGGGATCGCTTACTCGCATTAGCACAAAATCTAACACAAATTCATTCATTCAGTCGGCCTGTCAGTTGGTTCAACACATTGGTCCAGACTGAAATATTTCAACTACCGAATGGATTGTCCTTTAATTTGGTTCAGACATTCATGGTCTTCACAGGACAAATACTGACTTTGACACACCCCTGATGTTTCCAGTTTCTTCTTGTCCAAATCTTAACCCTCAGCCTAAACATCAGCTAATATGTTCAAATTTAAAAGTTTAACGGACCTGATCGGTGGAACGAACACACACCAGTTCGGTAAATATTGTCTTCACGGTTAAAAGTTCTGATGGTTGATTGTGAGTAGTGGACATAAACCAGGTATCCACTGTCCTGCTCCAAACTTCTCCCTCAGGATTCAGTCACAGCTGCATCTATAACAGCAACATTTTGGAACAAAATCAATTAAATTTAAATTCACCAAACCTCTAGTACCACTTTTTTGCAGTGGTATGACAACATTGCATTCCCTACTTTTCTACTTACCGTAAACACAAGTTGTTTTAATACAAATCATATTTATAGAGAGGACAGAAACACTTGCAGCACATACTATGTTTCTGGATTTTTTGCAAACTACTAAACATCATGTGTATTCACAGAAAGAATATAGACATTCAGAAAACAGACGCATGAGGCTTTTGATGGTACATTTCCATCTGTTAAACAGATTATGAGGTTTATACCCTTTAAACTGTGAAAATCTGTTATCCTGAATATGTGGAAAAGTAAAAGGCTCTGTGTAAAAGCAGAAACTCAGGGGTAATGAAGGATCATGGGGCGTGTGTGTGTTGGACAGTATACCCACCATCCTGAGTCCTCTGTTGGGAAGGGCACGGTCCATTCCTCCTGTGTGCAGGTGTCATGGCTGGACCTCTTCATTTGCATACATTTGCATGCTGTCAAACGGAGCTGCTGCTGACAGCTTCCAGAGCCGACTGTCTTCCTGGACCCCGGCCCAATCCTGTCGGCATGGTTACACGGCACGGCAAAGCGTGCCGCAGCAGGCTCGCAGCCAGGCCGATCAGCTTCGATGAGAGCTCCAGTGAGATGTCTTTCAGTGGACAGACATCAGCTCACACCAATGACCTCCAAATGTCACTGAGTGAGGGCATTAAAATAACATTTATGTATGTTGGTATACGGCAATGCAGAGACGCTTTGGGCCCTTTTCAACTGTATAGTACCAGGAACTAAACTAGTGACTAAAAGTCTCTTTTCTCCCAAATCTGAAGGAACCAGTTAAAGAGAGAAATGCCCTTTTTTTATAATAACACAGTCATCACATTACTGTTACTGCAACTCTGATATTTAAATGAGTGTTGGAAAGGAATCGTGCAGAGGTTGAAAGGGAAAACGATGATGGCTGAAAGGCGAGCTGCCTGTCTGCAAAATAATGACAATGTTTTCATTTTTGTACATAATGGCATTGAAACAATTAGCAAATATAATAAATATTTTCAGTTTTGCTCGCTCATAGGCTGCATTCAGACTGACTTGAGCCATGCTTGAAAAAAATGACCTTTGACACAGTGGGGGTGCCGATGCAGAGGTGACATCATCACATCATTGGCCAGTCACATACATGAAACATTCATTCCTGGTGCATTACTTTGTGACATGAACCCAAATCATTTCCACAAAAGATAAAACAGTTGCTGCCATGTTAACTTGTTACCACTGCAGCTTGTAAATTGTAAAATCCTGTCTGTGAGTATTACAAACCATGGTATAGCGTTTTAGTGTCTGACAAGCCTTCAAACACATTAATCTTTACCTTAAAGGGCAACTTCACCAGTTTTCCCAGTTGATTCCTATGGTTCTCGTTTGGGATGTACCTACAAATGAATGACATTAAACTTTCCTCTATCTTCACTGTATTAAAATATCCCTCTTCATCCAGCTGCAAAAGAGATGTGCCTTTTCCTCATTTTTTGTAGCGGTGCCTGTCACTCAGGGACCAAAACAATCCTTCTGTCATATTGTTTTATCACTAGCATTAGGGGAAAGCAGGCACTAAAATATCAATATATTTGGAAGAAAACTGGTTTCATGATGTGATGTTGGAATCAGAGATGTGGTGCTACTGTTTCAAGGCTGAATATTGTGCTGTAGAATCGACCACCAAAGCTACATTACAGCTGCAGCTGAAAGACAGAAACTGCAGCCAGAGGGGCTTTGCAGCATCACCCATTTTTCTACTACACAGGTGACCTAGTTTTGTTTAGAAAAATCATCCTAGTTACACTGTTAGAATATCTCTTTAAATATCTTAAACAACACGCCCCCACCAACACAGCTGCCTTTTGATTAGCCAGAATGTACAATACATGGTTTTGTTTTGAATGTCAATAAACAGCACAAGAAATGTCCTGATTCTAACATTGATACAACTGGCAACCAAGTTCTAACGGCCTTAAGGTTTGTGTTTGACCAATCAGTGATGCCCAGTACAGTAAACTCACATCAGAAAGTTCCTTCCCCAAGACAAGGACTTCTTAAGAGGGTAGACACTGATATTAGTTATCAGTTTCTTCCTCAAAAACTCTTGAACACCAAGCCTTCATCAGAATTGCATGATAAGCATCCTTATATCAAGGCCATTGGAAATATGTATGTTAAACTGAGTGCTTTATTCTAAGCACACAAGAACATGATCTAGAAAATAAACACAATGGAGGAAATTCAGTTCTATGCCCCTGCTTGTCTGTTATTTTCATATATTAAGACAGTGCTGCATATTGCTTAACTTGTGTCTTTCTGAATGTTACCTGCTGAAACACAAATTATTTAATCCACATAACATCTATTGGTGTAGAACTGGGGCTGACTTTGCTCTTTCTTTCTGAGATTGAATTTCATCAGGGTTTTCTCTTGTGTCCCTCTACTCCCTCCTCCAACCTTAAAGATTAAAAAAACAAACTGAAGGTGAGTCGACTGCCCAGTCCCCCTCTCTAAAATAAACTGCCCTTTACCCCCCTCCTCTCTCTTCCTTCTGTCTCCATCCATTCTACGTTTGGCAGTTGTGCCGGGACCTTTCAGAACAACTTGTTTGGCCCCAGATTTCTGGACATTAGGCGCCAAGAGACACAGAAGCCAAAGAGTCAAAATGGGCTCTCTCCTCAGTTCCTCCCGCCCTCTCATCTTTGCCTCCTCGGCGGGTGTTTGTCATCCCCTGCTGAGCCAAACAGACGTGTGTTTACCAGTTTACTGTAGCTGGCCGGGGAGGCTTGTCGGTGTGCAGGCCAGCGCTTTGTCTCTCACACTGTGAAACACAACAGCAGTTAGACTTCTCCCTGACAGCATGCTAATCGTCTGATTTAACTCTCCCATGTTTAATCATGAGGGGAAACGCAGGGAGAGAGAGAGAGATTATGATAATTGGTTCAAAGTTCTTTTGTGTTGGATCCCATCTGTACACTTTTAGAATGAGGTGTCACTTTCAACATGTCTGTTCCTCCTCTGTGCAAACACACATACAGAAGACTGTAGCTTGATATCGCAGGTTCTGGGAAATAATGGACATTTTTTCACTTATACATTTTTCTCTGAGCTCCGATGATGTGTCTTTCTGTGTGAGGTGCTAGTGTATAAAGCATTAGTTTGACATAAATCTGTTGAGAAGTAATGGATGTGTTGTGATGTAGGAATCAAGCTTCATTCAAATAAATTTGAGGTTACACTTTGTTGTTGTTAAGTTAGATAATTAAAAACTCTAGGTTTGATAGTTAGGATTAGGTGGGAAACTAAGTAGGAACTAGTGAGGTCAGAGATTTTTTGGTACAGCAGTGCAAAGTGCAGAGTGCAAAAGGGCTGAGTCAGGTGGAATATCGATCAGAGGGTGTGGTGATGAATAAAAACAGTCTTGATCAGTCACGTCACCAGGGCCAGCTCTTACTATGTTGGTGCACTAGGAGAGATTTTCAATTGAAGCCCTAAAAGATTTAGATCGGAGCCCCCAAAAAAGTACAAACTCCAGTCCAAGAACTTCAGATATGAATTTGCACTAAAATCAATTGCCACAACGGTACCTCCAGCCCAGACAAAGTCCTCCCAGTCCTCCAAAAAGGCAAAAAGGCGAGTGGGGGTCAAGGTGCCATTCCATGAGTGTTTGGTGGCATTGCCTGAGGTAGCAGATGAAGTTCAGTGGCTGTGGCTAATGGGGCAAAACGCAGAAAAAACATTAAGGAAGAACTTGTAGACTACGTATTTCAAAAACACCCACTTCCCACTCAATTGGTGCCCCCTCCCTCATTTGGTGCCGTAGGCCAGAGGTCCCCAACCTTTTTTGCGCCACCGACTGGTTTAATGTCAGACAATATTTTCACGGACTGGCCCTTGAGGTGCAGCGGATAAATACAACAAACTAAAATGATACGACTGGCATAAAAACTGTGGTATTTTCTAAATATTACAATAAATCTGAATCCACTGTGTACTCGTATGCAACTTTATTAGCAGCGTCCTCGTAACATTGTGCCAACAACATAACATGAGTAACATCCTCTCCGCCCCCTAACACTCTCTAGTCGCTATGGCAACATTTAGCGTGACCGGATGTAATGGAGAGAATCTGGTCATTTTTCAAAATAAAACATGGTTCAGACTTAGATAATAAATAAAACGGAAATAATGTAAGTTATTTATTCTGTCTGTGCGGCCTGGTACCAAATGACCTGCGGACCGGTACCGGTCCGCGGCCCGGTTGTTGGGGACCACTGCCCTAGGCGACCGCCTATGTGGCCTATGCCACTGGCCAGCCCTACACACCACTGCTCTCATAGCTCTGAAATAGCTGAGCCAATCACAGCCTCAACATCACATGACAACAAAAGCTCAAGAAATCAAGAAACAGAAATCATATTGCTGTCTAGGTGGAGCAGAGCGGTACAACGAGAACACACAGCACCACAAATCAGCTGCCAGAGGCTGATGGTGCAAACAAATAAACAAATAAAAACATGCCATGGTCAGTAAATCATGTGGAGATTTTGTCAACAAGACTAAACTAAATATTTGAAACAAATGTGCAGCAGTAACAGAATACCTACAATAATTCTGGTGATTTTTTACATTTTCCCTATAGTCACGAAATCTGATGTGCAGATCCAAACAACAATGAACTCATCCTACTAATAAGTATTGTGTGTGTATCCAAAGTATTCCTCTGTGCCGTAGACCTCCATTGTTGTCCAAAACTACACCGCTGCACTGGGTGACACGTCCCATCATCCATGAAGAGTTTGGTTACTGTAGCTTCTTTACAAAGAGTAAAAATAGCAATAAGATTGTAACATCAGGAAAAACGTTCCTTGTACAGCAGACAACACTGCATTGATGCGTTTTTCATAGTTTTTGTACAACAATGGAGGTCTACGGCACAGAGGAATGAGATATATCAGGCTTTGGGTACATACACAATACGTAAGTGGGATGAGTTCATGGTTGGTTTGGCTCTGCACATGAGATTTGTTGACAATAAGAAAATATAGAAAATCACCAGCCTTATCCTTTAAAACATGTTTCAACCAGTCAATGCATTTTCCTGCAAGTCTTTGCAACAGGTCATAATCTAAGGGCCCTTTCACACCTACCTCATTTGGTCCGGACTTTCGGACTTTTCAGTTTGATCCGAATCAAAATTACAGGTGTGAAACCTCGCTTGGACCACAGTCCAGACCAAACAGCTGAACCTTGGTCCGACGAAAAGAGGTGGTCTCAGTCTGGAAACATTTTTAGGATGGTTCGGACTTTTGGACCAAATACAGGAAGTTCTTATAGGCTATTGTCAGAACAGGAAAAGGAAAAAATGAGCCACGGTAGCACATGGGGAGAGAAGGAGACCAAGTTTTTAATTGAAATTTGGTCCAACGACATTATAAAAAGTCATCTGGAAAAAACTCATAAAAATGCTGACACTTTCGGAGAGGATGAGAGAGGATATGACAGGACGGGAGAGCAATACCACCTGATGATAAAAAAACTGCGGCATCAGTATACAAAGGTGTGCAATGACATTAGAAAAAGTGGAGTATCGACCAGTGATAACAAGCTTGGCATAACAAGCTCACCCATTAAGGTGGTGGAGTCTTCCCCAGCTTCAACTGGTTGGCCATACTAATATTATTATAGTGGCAACAAAATGAATCTGCTCATTCATTTTTCATTCATTCAAATGGTGATAGAAGGCTACTGAACTGAAAACATGCTGACGCCAATGTCAAGTGTAGGGAGACCAACCCACATAGCTAATGACCACAGGATGTATGTATGTCATGTAAAGTTCTTTAGTAGGGATGTGCAGAGGGTCCAGTATTTGTATTTGTATCTGTATTTGTTGAGGCAGCAAAATTATTTGTATTCGAATAAAAGTGGAGAGAGGCTTAAAAATCCTGTTTTTGTTTTTATTATGCTTTTAATTTTAGAATATTAAAGTGTCAGTAGCTCCAGGAGTGATGTCCAAATAAGGAAATGTGCGTCATGTAGCAGGTGGATGTGACTCCCCTTGTTGAGACCTGCTGATAGACGTAACAGTGGAGCAGAGGAGAGAGATTAAGATGGAGATGTAACTGACCTGCATGCTGGTTTTGACTTTTTTTTTTCCTTCCCAAAAACAAATCATTTAAAAATATTTGTATGAAACAAATATTTGTAAGAAACTCACTATTTGTGCTTTGCCAAATAACATATTTGTATTCGGGCACACCCCTATTCTTTAGTGCGCTCACATAATTGCAAGTGAAACTCTGGTTCTGACTTTCAGGTGTGAAAAGGCCCTAAGAAGCAAAGGCAGAATGAACCATGATGCTGTTATACTGCTGCAACAAGCTTTAGGGAGCATGCAAAGCATTTGACCTCAACACCAGAGACTAGGTGCATGTCCCATCTCCTACCAACAGCCACTATTGATTTCATTTAACAATGCAGGCCATCTGTGTCTGACCATAACCAAGTCATTTTTGTTGCATTAAGTGGCAGATCAGAAAACACCCATAAGAGTTACATTTTCTTGTTTTTATTGTTTGTTTGTTATATGAGTCCTTTTGGAATGCAAAGACAAAAGACCCGTTTCAATATGAGGACTAGCTGGAATATTTGTTACAAGGATTTTGGATGACTTCTCCTACAGCGATACTTCTAAAGTAATCTACTGATTTCACAGACTATGTAACTTTAGGTGTTTAAATAGGTCACAAAACATTGAAAATGGGGTCTTTAGAATAAAATTAAAGGTCATGTTTGGGGAGATGTCGAGATGCCACATCCATTATAGGTTGACATGATTGTTCAGCAGGCAGAAGCCTCAGTATGAGAAGTAGAGTGAGTTTTGGTGTTCAGAACATGTGAGATTTACAGACACTACAGTGTGACGGGCCGCCACAACAATCCGCTCTCTCTGTGACACAGACAATGGTGGGACTGTTCAACCACAGACATACAAGTGTCCCGGCCATCTGTCTGCATACCCCCACAGTACAAACATTGTGCTACACACACACACACACACACACTGCTGACACCCCCAAACACACAGGCACCCCACTGTTGTACATGAACTCATACACTACACAGCAGCAAAGTGATTTAAATTACATTCTTATTTTTATTTTATTTCTTTTTTAATCAGCAGAATGGATTAGACTGATCTGTTTGAATGAAATGTAAAGTTATTTAGATTCATTAAATGACATCATCTTGATACTCATTTGGGAAAATTTGTAATCTCCTGAGAAAATAAATTTTGTGACACAACTCTAACATTTTGCCAGAGCTATTCATGTTTCATAAGTGTTGGTATTTGGCTACATGACTTATAACTAACATTATAATGCTTCTATTTTGCATGTAGGCAAACGATAAGTCAATTGACAAAAAATTGATCAACAATCATTTCAATTTTAATAATTTTTTGATAGCCAATTTGTCATTTTAGCAAATTTTTCAAGCAAAAGATGTCAAATATTTGTTTGTTCCAGCTTCTCAAATGTGAGGATCTCCTGTCTCTGTAAACTGAACATCTTTGGGTTTTGGACTGTTGGTCGTATAAAATTGTGACAGAATTTTCCAAAAGAAAACCTTGAAGACCACAAGTGGCTTAACACAGAACAGCAACAGACAAGCTACACTAACACATGAAGAAGATTAATGAAATATTATGGACAATTTTATAGAAAATTAATTGAGGAAAATTATCGACAAATTAATCAATCATGAAAATAATAGTTAATTCCAGCTCTAACTCACTGACAGAGGTTGACACTATAACAGTGACCCATTGTAGCACAAAGTAATTCCTCTATTAGCAATGACATGATGAAGATCAACTAAAAGCAATGTCAGGATCCCCCCTGTGCTCTCCTACTGACACACACACACACAGACACACAGCTTTAAATCTAAAGAGACTATATAAAGAGTAGAGACAAAGGGTGTGTGTGTGTCTGTTTGTGCACGCGTGTGTGTACCAGCAGAATAAGATCGGGTCACCATACAGTCTCAGTGACAGTTGAGTATTGAAAGGCTGCTGCAAAAGAGAGACGCCTCTGTGTGTGTGTGTGTGTGTGTGTGTGTGTGTGTGTGTGAGAGAGAGAGAGAGATAGAGAGAGAGAGAGAGAGAAAGAATAAAGAAAGAAAGTCTGTAGCATTCAGACACATCCTCCCTCACTGTCTGAGGCATCACATGTGTGTGCACTCTGTGTGTCATTCTGAATATTGTTTGAGGTCAGTAATTGTACCTTTATTCAAATGTATTTTGATTCAGCTGAAGCTTTGTACTCTGGTTTGCTTGTCATCCACACCCACATTACAAGGTTTAATCAACTCAAACTGTGATTACACAAATAATCACAGTTTCCAAAAGTGATTCTTGTACGTTGTTAAAATTGTGTGTTGTCTGGCTGCAACTTTACTGTTTTGGTTCACTCTCAGCACTCTCATAGCATCATTTTCAGCAGCAGCAGGCAGCTGTTTTCTGAGAAAAAGCTCTAAAAAGCCACTGTACACTACCTGCTCAGCACCAAACGGCAAACAGACACAGTTAGCAACTAGCTGGCGAACATAGTGGAGCAACTAGCAGCTAAAGAGCCAGATATTTCCCTCAAGAGTTGATGGAGACCAACAACAGATAACAATATTGGACTTATATTCATCAATGTAAGGTGGACAGAAACACCACTCCAAATGATTGATAATGTTGCTCTGTAACTGCTGGATCAAGTTCAACATATCAACTTAAAAGGTGATGATATGTCAAAGTTCTGTTAACTACTTGTTTACACTGCCCCCAAGTGGCCAAAAAAAACCAGTTATTGAAGTAGTACTAGTAATTTTAACCCAAACCACAATGTTTCCCTAACCTTAACAAATACCTTGTTTAAACCCAAATCATGATCTTTCCTTAAACCTAAGCAAACCTTTTCAGAAGGCACAGACAAATGATATTGTCCTGCTGATAGGGGAGTCAGGTCAGAAGATGCTTCTGTGTGACACTCTGGAGCGCCTGGACCAACAAGGTGAGCTGAATGCGGCTGAGAAGCACTCTAGTTGTTAAGTTAGGGGGAAATCCTGTGCCATCTTTGATTTAACATGGGCTGTATTGATATTAACGGAAATTAGCAAAAATATTTAATTCAGTTCGTACGTATGAGAAAACAAGTCACATGTACAGCATTAAAATTGCACATCATGCCTTTTGAGGCATCTGTAAACATTCACTGAACTTATGTACACATTCAAATTAGATTTACATTGTCCTCAGTAGGACACACAGAGACCGTCTTCATGTTTTGACTGGTGAACACAGGCTGGTTTTTGTGTGCGTGTCCTTATTCAGCGTGTCACACAAAGACAACACAGCCTGGGAGACCAAACACACACCTGCATCCAAACCCACAGAGGAGACACTCATGTAACAGTCTGAATGGTGTCACTTCTTTCTTTATTTCATTTCTTTCTTTCTTTCTTTCCTTCCTCTCCTTCTTTTTTTCTAATACTATGAGCGACAGGCTGACCACTATAATCTGTGTACTATCAGCATACTGTATACAGAGACGTCCGTGTTTTCAGTATGAGAGACAGTTGGCGCTAACAGTGTAATTCACAGTGAGTGCTGTCACAGTGAGGGAAGCAGAGACACATTCACTGTGTAACAGATGGCTCATACATGCTGCTGAGGCTGAAAACCTTCTATTCTCACACTCAGACTTTTCAAGGAGCAGCAACTGTCTCAATGCTTGCCTGTTTTAAACTGAATTGACAGAAAACACATTTTTGGTTGGAAAAATCGTGTTATATTAGCAATCACTGGACAATTTCACTTTGCTGATTTGGAAACAGAAACAGCTGGATTTGGATACATTTTATGCTCAGAAATCCTTTAACATAACCATTTAAAAACCATATAAAATAACATGACAAATACATGTATGTCTGCCCCCATTGTTTTATTTGCCTGTGAATTTTACTATTCCTGACCAAATAAGAATGACATGATTTCCTCTGTAGCTACAAGGTCATGATTAAGGAAAATAGTTAAATAATCTACAGCATACATACTCAGTAGGAGTATGTATGACTCCAGTCCAGACCCAGAACGAATAAAAACTTAATCTGGACTGGGAACAAAATTTCACCACAATCTGACCCCGGCCACTTTTTTTTTTTTTTTTGCACAGTAAAAACAGAACAGCATAAAACAACACAGCAAAAGAGAAGAAACAAATTGTGCAGGTGAGATTTAGAAAACCCCTAGAGACTTATTGGAGTAATCTCACCTCATGACACATTATAAACAGATACAAAAGTCATGTGATCTACAAAAATAAACAAAGAAGCAGCCACAGAATCAAAAGCAAACATAAAGTAGGCAGCACAAACCAAGCAAAGAAACAAAACAGATAAAATAATGTAATGAGGGTGTGTGTGTCTTGGTGTAATGAGTGAATATGTGATTGTGTGTGTGTGCAAGTAAGTGCGCACATGAGAGCGTGTGTGCATGCTTACTGAAGCAAACTTGTGTTAAGTCAACTCCTTATGACAGAGAGGGAGAGAAAGGCCAATTATAATTAGATATGATCAGTTCAAATGGTTAAGTTTGGTTCATCAGACAGGTCCTAAACTTATATTTGAAATTCTTGAGAGAGGTAGACTGAAATGCAATTTGAATATGACTGTTCCACAGCTGAGACCCCCTATATCTAATAGAGAATTGATAGAGCCCAGTACGGATTATTGGGAGGTGTAAACATTTGGCATGTCTTGTATTGTAGTTGTGTACATCACCGTTAGGCTGGAAAAATGCTTTACAAGGGAAGGGAAGAGAAGCAGGCTGATGCAAAATTTTAAAAATAAAAAACGCAAGTCTGGTATTTGTTTATGTTAAAAATTGTTAGGATCTTGAGCTGATTGAAGAGGGGCTGAGTGATCAGCCCTACTGCTAAATGTAGCAATTCTGCAAAACTTTTTTTTTTTCAAAATATAAAGCTTACGAAGGTAGGTGGGATAAGTAGATCCCCAAATAATATTGCAATATATGAGGTATGGATAAATTAGGCTGTAATAAAGAGTTAATAAACACTTCTGATGAACCAAGCCTCGAAATTTGCCGATGATGCCGATAGATTTGGACATTTTATTGCAAACAAAATGAATATGAGTCTTCCAGCTTAGAGTTTCATCAATCAGGACCCCAAGGAAACTCGTGGATGATACCTGGGTAATTGGGTTATTTCCGATGAAGAGAAAAGAAGACAAGAAGATTTTTTATTTTTTGATGTAAATATGATAAAATTGGATTTTTTGACATTGATAGATAATTTGTTTAATTTGAATCATTTGGAAATATTTCCTTAATCAGAATTAGCTTTGGCCATAAGTACAGAGAAATTAGTATGTGAGAGAAATAAATTAGTATCATCGGCGAAAAGTACTGGGAACACGGAGGACAATGCTACAGCCAGGTCATTCATGTAAATAAGGAATAGGAGTGGTCCTAGGTTAGATCCCTGTGGAACCCCATATGTTAAAATGGCACTTTCCGATGACCATCCATTCATGATAACAAACTGTTGTCGATTATTAATATAATTGTAAAACCATTTATAAGTGATTCCAGTAAAGCCATAGTGTTACAGTTTTTGGAGTAAGATGTCATGATTAACAGTGTCAAAGGCTTTAGATAAATCAGGAAATATTCATAAAGCATATTCATTGTTATTCAAAGCAGTATGAATTTTGTTAACCAGTTGAAGCTCCACCATTTCTGTAGAATAATTTTTCCTAAATCCATATTGGTGTTCATACAGAATGTTCCACTCCTGCAGATGATCATTCTGTTGTAAACCAACATCTCCAGAATATTTGAAAAGCATGGAAGGACAGAAATAGGCCAGTAATTTCTTGCTTGTAAAGGCAACCTATGATGACACTTTTAGCATCAAAAATATCACAGGAGGGTATTTCAAGGAACAGGGATTCAATGTCATTACACTCAGAACTGAGGGTGAGATCATCTCTATGCTTATATTGAAATTCATTATGTAAATATATAGATACATCACCAGTTCTTGCCATCCTACAATGATGCAAAACGTGATAATTTGGGATGCCATAGAGAGATGTCAAGACAACCAAGTTTCTGAAAGTGCTAACTGAGAATTCATAATTTAATGAAGATAAAAAGTGATGAAATAAATCATAATTTTTGGAGAGACTACGAATATTTAAATAAAAACTTGAGAACTGCTTTGGCATGTCAAATAATAAACTATTAAATCCATTAATACTGAAATAGTCACAGGATAAACACTCAGTAGTCAAAGACATAAAAAAATTTGAATCAGGGTCAAACGGCTGCATAAATTTAGTGTCACTATACAGACTCGAATCAAAAGGATTGAAAAACATATGATTTGAAACAGTTGGCATCCTATAATCACAATTTATATCAACAACCAAGTCATCATCATCAATGTCATAATAAGGAAATATGGAGACACACTTAGAACAAGTCCAAGAGCTCCATTCATTCATTTCATATTCACTGATAGATGTGCATCTCAGGTGGTAACACTTCTTACAGCAAGTACAATAAACAGTTGGGTTTGAGAGGATGTTGTGACAGTGAGAGAGACAAAGACAGCTGTAGACCATCATGGGCATAGAAGTGCACATTGGTAGACCAAAATTTTGAGTGACAAATCACTATCACAGTGTTATTTTTTTTCCCACCCACATTCTGCATAGACTTGATACTCAGCCGCTGATTGGACCTTTGTATATAATGTATATATGTAATGTCTATAAATATGGACGTCATGACAGCTCCCCAAAAGTGAAGCCAAAACATCTTGATCGCCTCCTGGTGGCTGGCTGCAGTATAGGTCATAAGTTCCGCCCCCCCATGTTAGCGTACAAGTAAAATAATTTTTTCCCAAAGATGGTTTCTGTCATTTTAGGTTGTTCATATCACACTGATACTTGTTAAAGTGCTATTTTTTCTTATAAGTTTGTTTTAATTAGTTATTTGATGATATAAAAAGGGGATGTGACGTAATGATTGACAGCTGTGACAGCTGCTCTCAAACCTCCGTCGGACGCTGGGATGGACACCGCTGCCTGACTCTACTGTGCAGAGTCTGACTCTAAATGATGCCACGCAAGCAAGATGGCAGCTCCTGGAAAGGAGATATTTTGGCTTCACTTTTGCATAGCGGCAGGAAGTGGAGACATGTCGTCAATATTTACATACAGTCAATGGCTCTGATCCTGATATTTTTACCCTAACCCTAACCATCTCACTCCTCATGCTTAAATCTAACCAACCAAACCAACAAAGGCAACAAGTACTAGCCAATCAGAGGCAGAATAAGGCAGGTCTTTGCGGAAT
The DNA here is from genome assembly GCF_910596095.1 of Thunnus maccoyii. Taxonomy (NCBI): domain Eukaryota; kingdom Metazoa; phylum Chordata; class Actinopteri; order Scombriformes; family Scombridae; genus Thunnus; species Thunnus maccoyii. The sequence continues at coordinate 30,916,397 of NC_056543.1, forward strand.
ATGAGTGGGAAAAAACATAAGCCACGTCACTTGTCATCATTTAGCTGCCCACAAGTCGCTGCAGTTAACAAAGCTGTTGTCGGATGTTGCAGCCCCAGTTGAAAAAGTAAAATGTCTTGTTCAAAACTAGCAGATACATTAAAAGAAAGGTTGACACTGAAAACTGTGTGTTTAGGGGCGAGAGGACTAAGAAATACACATTAATTTTGCCCGAGGGAACATGAGACCATTGTGCTTAATTTGCAGTGAAACAGTGGTCATTGTGAAGAGCGAGAACACAAAATGCCACCACAACACAAAACATGCCTCTTTTGAACAAAACTATCGTAGACAACGATGAATACAGTGAAGAACTCACACTGCAGCAGGCTCACTATTGACCATTTACACCAGTGTCCTTGCTAGACCATCACACCTTTTGAGCCCAAGTTTAAGGAGTTGATTACTCAATGGTGTCACTTTTCCCATTAATACAGAAATGTTGTTCATATCCAGAGTTCTTCAAAATTTTACTTCAAGGGAATCAATTACATTATTTTTCTCTATCTATCTATCTAAAGCTCTCTCTCCAGGGTTCTGAAATCTGCAGACACTCAGTGTCTCTCCACAGCTGAGGAATGAGTAAATCTCCCAACAGCTCTCTCCTTTCACACCTCAGAGGGGAAAACAACAGACTAAAGTTCACTTATCGCTGTGAAGAGAGGCGCTGTGCTCTGTGTGAGCTCTCTGGAAGTGATATTGGTCAAGGAGAAAAGCAGCGTATCCATTCAGTTACTGATATGAATAATGTTTTGTGAACAAGCTGGGGAAAAAATCATTCATCTCCTGCATATACGGGGGAAATATGCATATCACTTTTGAAATCCAGTTTTCACCAAATCACTTTTTAAAATTCCAAAAACAACACAAATATCCCTTCAAGAGATAAGCCTGATATAAGCAGAGCCTCTGTCAGATTAAGCTTGAATTGAAATAACCAGCTCATCAGCCAATAAAAAGGCCTCCAGGGCGGACAGGACAAAATAACTAACAGCTGAACTGAGTGTTTTCACAGGCAAAATATCAGGTTTGCCAACCAAAAGAAGTGTGTTTTTCCTTGATTGCTACAGCTGGAAAGCCTAACCAGTTTGTTGCACAGCCTAGCGCATGCTAAACAGTGTCATGTGATTGTTTTTAAATACATTTCATCTTATTTTGTCTTATTTCCATAGACTTATACTACTTTTATGGACTTTTAAAGCACATTTCCAGGTCTATATTTATATTCTGGGGTTCTACTGGAATATCTTTCCATGATTTACTGTTCGAAACTCCTTATTTATCTTATACTGGCCCTTCACACAGACTCTCAGTTCAGCCTCTGTCTGAAGCTCCTGTCTCTTTAAGGGATTAGGGTTACGGTAGGATTTCACTTAGGCTATTTTTCTCATTCTTTACTCGAAATGGAAACTTCTAAAATACATCCACCGAGCCCGATTCTGATCCACAATATGCGAGGGGACACCATGAATAATACATGGAAAAACCTTAGCAACAACCTTATCAACAAAGGCTATGGAACGGATGGCTGTTTATGGGCATGCACAAACAATTTGACATAATCATGAGGAGGAAGATGACATTGCAAACAAAGTGTTCAGAGCAGGCTGAAGCCTTGGATATTGACTTTTAAGCAGCATTTTTACATACGTTCGCCTCAGGTTTTAGATCTTTAACCACACTTAACATAATTATCTGACATCATAACAGCATAAAAATAACAGAAATCACAAAAAGCATGATATGTCCCCTTTAAGGAACTTTTTAGCCACTTCTTTATTGACTCTTGAGCTCCTTCATCTTTAGCATGAGAACTACTAAACAAGAGCATATTACACACTACTTTGAAGTATACTGCCAGCCTAGAAGTGTGCTAACGCAGGAGACTGAGCCATAGGCTGGGAAGTCCACTTTTATAAATACTCCTAACGGCAGTCATACTTATCTTCTGGTATCAGCTTGCATATTGTTATGTTGTGTTATGTGTAACATCTCAACCCACATGTATTGTAACACTTCTCCAAGCAAATAAAAAACATATTGTAGGCTTGGAATGATGTCGTGTACTGTGAGAATACATACATTTGCCACAGCTGCACACAATCCTCTACATGTTATTGAAATATTGTAATTGTAATATTACTTATATGCCTTTTTTTTCCAAATTAAATGTCAAAATACATTTGTTATTGCCCTTCAATTGAACTGACGCCCCTGTCAGCAGGATGAAATAATTTGCCAGGGCCACCAATACTGTTACAAATCACTGTTGCAAAACTAAAGCAATTTGTTCCTCTGGCAACACTGTGGTTAAAGTTTGTTTAAGTTTGAGCTTGAAAATGACTTGGTACAGGTTAGAGAAAGATCATGGTTTGGGTTAAAATAATGACTTAGTTAAGGTTGGGGGACATTTGTCACCATGATTAAAATAACACATAAATAATAGTAGCTACTAGGGGTGTGCCCGAATATAAATACATTATTGGCAAAGCACAAATAGTGTTTTTTTTTTTTTTTTACGAATATTTGTTTCATACAAATATTTTAAAAATCATTTGTGTTCAGGAAGAAAAAAAAACAATCATGTCAAATAGCAGCGCACAGGTCGGTTACATCACTATCTCAGTCTCTCTCCTCTGCTCCACTGTTACATCCACCAGCAGGTCTCAACGAGAGGAGTCACATCCACCTGCTACATGACACACATTTCCTAATATGGACATCAGTGAGCAGCTGAGCAACTGACACACTCCATACTCCATAACCTGTTGTTCCCCTTCTCCTTTCCTCAAAGTTAGGTTGTAAAAAATAGGCAATAAATGAAAAGTGCAAAGCAAGAATCGCCTTTGAAGTTCTTCTCTATACGTTACACAGTGTGCTGTCTCTGTGTTATGGGTGTATAAATAGGTAGAGGTCTGTCTGCAATGAGGCAATGAGTAAAGTTTTAGCTCAGTAGTCAGCGCAGTCGTCTATGATCTGGGAGACTCCAGTTCGAGACCTGTTGTGGGGACCTCCTTCATAAGATAGTTTATTCATGACCACTTATGGTAACACTTTAATTTTGTAAAACTAAAAGTGTAATAAAAACAAAAACAGTATTTTTAAGCCTCTCTCCACTTTTATTTGAATACAAATACAAATACAAATAATTTTGCTGCCTCAACAAATACAGATACAAATAGAAATACTGGGCTCTCTACACATCCCTAGTAACTACATGGTTACAGTCAGGGAACAATCATGGTCATGGTTAAAAGAAACCAACATTGACTGTTAGTAGGAAACAAGATAAAAACAGGTCTGTGATATCCAAGTCCAACATCATGTTGACACATCCAACCACCCCGATCTCATCCCTCTGCGGACTTTGTGCCCCTATAACAATGTCATACCATTTCCGCCTTTGGGGGCTTTGTTATTTGAACATAAACATTGTTGATGCTTTAGTTTTTCTTGAGAGAACAGTCTCTTTTTTATTCAAATGAGGTTAATAGTTCATGAGAAAATAATGAAAATGGTTTTAAAAAAAAATGTTGATCCTGTCCAACCTGTGTCATTGTTCTAACTGGGTCATGACCTAATTTTCCACAAACTTTAATCACATACTTTTTGAGATATTCTGCAAATAAACCAAAAGAAAAAAAAAGTGAACTAAATGGCCCCACAACACAACCTTCTTTGCAGAAATCTGGACCTTGATTCAATATCTAAGACCGAGTGAAGCTGATGTGATCATCTCAACTCGTAGCTGACAGATCAGCACTTCCTCTGTAAGAGACTATATACAATACATGTCTGAATATTGTTTCCCAATTAGCCAGCACAGCAGTCATTTCTGCAGAGACTGTTGCCAACATCTGAAACAACAGCCAGTGTATTTAGCAATTAGCCGCAGTGTGGCCCGATGGGAGTGGGAGTGTCCTGGCAGAGAAAGAAAACATCAGGGACGAACCTGGGGACAGGGCAGGGTAGAGACAACTAATTTCCCTCAGGAGGACTCAGACGCACACACAACCACAATCGCATGAATACGAAATGTATAGGCACATACAGACATATGCACACAGACTTGCATTTGGCCACAAACACACACACACACACACACACACACCACCTCTCTCTGTCTTTGATAAAATCCCAGGGGAGCTCAGGGTTGTAGCCAGTAGCTGAAGACTGAGTGTTGACCAGTGTGTTGTGTTCTCCCTGTGTCGTGTATCTCTTGTCTAATGAGGAGGTGCCAGTCCCAACAGTTAATTTACCAGAAGACAATCGCACACTGACTCACACTGACATTTATAGGCAATTAGGACCTGCCTGAGAAAAGTGTGTGTGTGTTTGCATTTGTTTGTCTGTGCGTGTTTGTGTGTGTGTGTGTGTGTGTGTGTGTGTGTGTGTGTGTGTGTGTGTGTGGTAAGTGTAGCAGTTAGGTCAACATTTTTATCAGTTCAAAACTGACAGAACATCCCTGTAGCTAATTTTGTTGCATACCGATAATGGGAAGACATTATTTTAATTGCATCATGACTTGTAGACATTAGATTCTGTGTATTTTACAAGGCTTTAATCAGGACAAGTATCTACTGGGGCATTTTTACACATGCTGATACACCGATACTGCCCAGATAAATAACTTTTCTATCATTGCATTGGCTTGTGTAAATATAATATCCAATTCAAATAACACTGTAAATGATTACTTGATTACTTGAGGTATTTTCTATTTACTTATGTGTTTGTTTGCTAACTCTAGTAATATTCAACATGTTCAAATGCTGTTAAGAAAAACATTACTAGGATGTGCAGCTGTTTTAACCCTTTGTAGTCAAAAGTTTTCACTCAATTAATCAATCAAACTTTGACAGTATTTTTCATACAGGTTAGAGCAATTTAAAGTTACTACAAGGAACTTTTAACTGGTTATGAAACAGTCTCATGATGCCTCTATATATCCATCAGCAAAAAAGATTGGCTATTTCTATATAGTTATTCTCAATGCCAGCCACCGGGTCAGATTCCCCACGAAATCAGATGAAACGATTTAGAAGAGCCTATGTTTATATTACATGTAGAATTGTAGCATGAGGGAGTACAAGGACATTACTAGTACGAAGGGAGTACATTTCTCTCCGTTTGATAACATTAAAAGACAAAATATGAAAGAAAATATCTTACTGAATCCACAATAAGTTAGAAAAACATTCTGAACAGACATATGAACATATAAATATCAGATCAGTATATATAGATCAGTATTGCATGTATTTAAGTTTCAAATATGGCGTCATCATGCATGTAAACACTATTTAACTTTTAAGCACAAATGACCAGAACAATAAAGAAGGTAACTGATTTGATTCTTTTAAAAATTCTTTTATTTTTATTATTATTTTTTATTAACGTCATTATTGTTACTACAGCTAGCCAGTAAAGTAGGCCAAAATAGCTTAATCTTATTACTTTCTACAGACATTTGATGCTCCTCCCCTGAAGAACGCAGGCTACAACTTACCAACAGCCATAAGTAACACTGGAGCCATGTCCATTTGTTGAATGAAGTAGCCTTTACTATGTTTGACCTGCTATCAGTTGTGATACATACTTGTCTGTCTTCACTCAGCCCCCAAGAGGTGAGTGCTTTAATCATTCCTGGGGAAATAACTTTGCCCTAGTGGCCTTCAGGAACCTAAGCTGTTTGGAGGCATTTGCTCTGAAGATTCCAGTCTTTGTCTATAAAGTGAATAGTGAGGCTCATATAAGGCTCAGTTGTATGACTAAACAAAGCTGCCTTTAAACAATTTTAGAGCCTCCACACCACCACGCCACATGTAACAAAGAAAAGGAGATGTTGTAGTTTTACCAACAGCCAGCCAACAGTTGGAAGGTATTTACTGACCATCAACATCTAGCTTAACATTAGCCCCACAGTCAGTATGAAGTACAGTTCTCTCAGTGAAGCTGTTCTTACAGCCTCCAACTCTGATCTAAACCAGCTGATTCCTGTATAAAGCCTACCAGTGGCTGAAGTCAGCAAGTCACCTAAGAAGACACAACATGTAACAACATTCAAGTAACCTGAAGTTGCATTTCTCCTCTTTTGGTGGCAGGTAAACCAATATCTCTAGTTCCTGCACCAAGCTAGCACGTACCAGACCAGTCTATCCACTGAACGCACAGACACCAAATTGATATCAACACTCCACCAATTGAGCATTAGTAACTGTAATCTAATGACTTTACACACTCTTTACACAGTGAAGAAACAGATTTGTGCATAAATTTGAGGAAAAGAACTGATGATTATTCCATCCATCCATGCATTATACCCATTTATCCTGGAGGAAAGTGGTGGGTTGAAACCTATGGACAGCAGGGGACTGGACATACCCATTTGCTTACAGATTCATATATACTTACTATATAGGAAATTTACAGTTGCCAGTTCACCTTATTTGCATGTCAGTAAAAAAGTATTGGAACAACAAAAAAAACTACAGAGGACAAAAAAAAAATCAATAGACTTATCATTAATTGCTGCATAGCACCAAAGTGATAAAGCACAATTACTGGTGAATATGAACTGGAAAAAAAATGCTGTTTGCATTAGTGTACAAAAAGTTAGAATTACTATTACACTACTTACTCTTTCAAGGATCAAATTAATTTGTTTTACACTTTAAAGTGACCAATCTGTCCATATGTCACCTTATTGATTTTGAAAAACATTTTAAGGTAGTTTTCCTTTTCATGTACAAAATTATGATAAGCAAAATCGCAAAAAATACCTTGAAAAGCCCTTATATCCCCCAAAAATCACCATGTACTTCAAAACCTTTGGTATTTAAATTCACTCAGTCACATTGTGTGTCTCAGAAATATGTAAAACTAAGTTTTGAGGATTTAAAAAAAAACAAACAAGTAAGTTGTATTTTCAGTCCTCAGATGACCCCATAGAATCACTTACAACTAGTCAAAGGTCAGTAAACAGCACTGAGCGGTGTAGACGCGATCGCCTGAAGAATCATATGTGATGTAATGCTGCTTGCATCACACTGTATCTCCCCCAGCTGATGACAGTCAGGCCTGTTTCCCCTGCCAGCACATCCCAGCTGCTATGAGGCAATGTAGTCTGCCAGGCACAATACGGCGTGTCAGCCCTCAACAATGCAAGACTTGTGCTCCCTGGATGGCATCATTGTCACAGTTTTTTTTTTTTTTTTTTTTTTTTTTTTGGAGGGACGGCTTTGTGAGTTGTTGTTGTTGTTGTTGTTGTTTTAGCTAGATGTCTCACTAGGTTAGCCAGTTATTAACCCTTGCATTGTTGCCTGGCAGACAATAGATGCAGTGCGTGATGATGCACTGCTCACACACTGACTGGATGTGGGTCATGGGAAAAGGACAGTGTCGTGGGAGAATCTGTATTTTAGGTTTACCTACAAGGCAGACCAGGGGCCTGTACCACAATGGAGAGTTAGTGTGTTAGCTGCGTAAAATGTAAAAAAAAAACCCAAAAAAACGGGTGTAGCCACTGTGACATCTGTGGACTGTTTTGAAGCTTCGAGTTTGCATTTTGGCCGTCGCCATCTTGGTGTTTTGGAGCCAGAAGTTACCATATTTGGACCAGACAGTGACGCTGACCCTAATGCTAGCTGCTAGCTTGGTTATTACAGTGCATTTACAGTCTATGGTTAACTGTGATAATGCTTATGCTAATGCTAATTTTTGCTAGTTAAAAAAGTATTAAAACAAAATGTATTTACCAGAAAAAAACTGAACTTCCAACTTTTTTAGGTAACCAAAATGTTACAATTAATTTTCATGAGCTGAAAACACACTGAAATAGCAACAGCTACACGTATACTAAATATGGGGTTATGCCAGGGTTATGTTACCTAACTAACATAGTGACCATGGTAGTGACCTGTCACTCAAAGCGGCCACGCCCTTAATTATGCATAACTTTAAACCTTAATGAAATTTAAATGAGTGAGTTATATAAAAAAGAAGTCCAACTGGGTAAGAAGCATAAGTAGTCAAACAATCATGCAGGTGAGTACAATGTTATCATAACCAATAACCAATGGCTAAAACTACAAACCTCAGAAAGTACACTTTAAGACTCCAGTAAATCTAAATAATAAATAACATGTGGTAGAGGAGTGACTATTATAACTATTATATAGTTATATAGTGACTGTTATAAAGTCGGCAATCCACAAAGATGTGAGCATATCTTCTGAATGAAAGCTGGGGAGGATCTTGAAATACATTATTATATGTACTAATGTGGGGCTTTAATAATTAATAAATTTGCATCATATGAACCAGAAGCACACTTATTCATTTTATTCAAAACAAAATTAACAAGTTACACAAAATCCTTGATGAGTAGTTTTTTAAGTTGACATTAATAAGCAACTTAAAGCCTTGTGTTACCTTGAACATGTGAAATTTGTTTAGTTACCAGCAAGGAACTTGTAGTAGAAGAGACACATTTCTTAGTAGTTAATAAGAGTAATTTTAACATCCTAACTCTGGAGTAAAATCTTTTAAATTGTTAAGGAATCGATGAGTTCTGACTCAATGGAGAAGTTACTGATGACTTGCAGTGACAACTGCACTGTGTTGTAGTATAATTATGGAAGTGTTAATACTCCACAGGGAGTCTTCTACCAATATGAGTAACAAGCCTCGCTTACATGTAAACAGGTTCCTCTTAATGACACAGATGATTGCCTCAGGCCAAAATGTTTGCAGAATCTCTTTTCCTAAATGATTAATTAAAAGAGAGAAATACCTTTAAGTCTTTCTAGGTGTTCTAGATACATCCATACCTCTCTTTTTCAGTGCTGTATTATAAGTATATTATCTCCAGAGTCAGTGGATACTGAATTTACAAACATATTATGTCACTGCAAAGTTTCATTTTTTAAATTGTTTATAAGCACTATGGATCAGCTGTGTTGTGTGTAAAGTGCTATATAACACACACACACACACATATATATGTATGTATGTATGTATGTGTATGTATATGTATATGTATGTACATATATATAAACTTAGCACAAAAAGTAAGGAAACCAGCATTCGTCACAAGTCAGCCAACGTGGTTGTGTTGGTCACTCTGGCACGAACAGCACGCCCAAGCTGATCCCACAAGTGTTCAGTTGGGTTGAGGTCAGAACTGCTGGCAGGCCAATCCATCCTCTCCTCTCCCAAATTCTTTAGGTAGTCTCTGATAAACCCCACAAACCGACAAATGCTGGTTGAAGAATGGGATGCCATCCCACAGCAGTGTGTGACCAGGCTGGTGACCAGCATGAGGTGCCAGGCTGTTGTGGCTGTGTCTGGTTCTTCCACACGCTACTGAGGCTCCTGTTTCTTGAATGAATAAATTGTTTAATTGCCAATATGTCTTGTTTCTTCAAACTTCAATCATCCAATCCACCAAACACCAAACAAGAGTCAATGGCAGAATAATCTGTTTGGCATTGGCAGAGAAGATTTGGCAAATTTTTCATGGGCGCAACCCACATACTCAGCTCTGCTGCTCATCCCACAAATGCATGTTCCTTACAAACGTGGCACCATTTAAAAGGGAAATAAACAGGCTTTCCAATCGTATAAGATTTATTGCCAAGAAACATTGTTACAACAAAGAAATAATCTACCAAACACAAATTTCCTTAATTTTTGTGCTAAGTTTATATATGACAATGTCCTATTTCTTTCAAAAATTGCAAAGGCTATAACAAAAGTGTGCATTGGTTTCAGAATGGATTTACAAGTTTCTTTTTAAACAAATAAATGACATGATTTCTTATTATTGCTTATTATTACTGAGCTATCAACCCAACAGCAAGTACAGCTGCTGATCATGTGCTGCTGGCAGCCTAAAAACACGGATATACTTGTTTTTTACTACATGTTCACATGCACATTTTGGCTAGCCCACGTATCCTTTGTTCATTCTGAGCATTGGTTGTGCCTGGCCTCAGGAATGAACTGTATGCATCCACAAGATGCATTGAAGAATGAATGGTAGGTGCAGTATATCAATATTTGAGGTAAAGTCAGCAGGAGACTGAACAAACAACAACAATGGCGGAAGGTTTTGAAGAGAAACTAATAGATCTTGATGCAAATGCTGCTTTCTCTGCCATGATCTCAACATTAAAGAACAGGTTCACAGTTTTTCCAGTCTATCTTAACAGCAGTCAGGTGTCCATATGAACAGTGAAAGAGGTTTTCCTCGCTGTAATCATTCCTCCTGTTCATAATGGAGTTATTATTATAACAAAGGTTCAGGAACAAGACCACGCCGCTCTCTCTCACTAAATTCAATCACCTGTGCTTCACTAATTCAATCATCCGTGCATACCTATATAAGCGTGTCTAACCCCTTTCTCTCCCGTTCGTCTCAGTTCTCACACGACCTACGACACGCTTGCATCGCAAACATTTACCTCCTGCCTGTGCTCCGTGATCCACGTTCCTCTGCAACATACCGCACACAACTAGGTCCAGAAGTACCAATGTGATATCTCCTTCACCACTACATCCACATGGAACCCTTCTCCTCCAGACGCCGCGCTTTTGATCAGCTGGGATCCAGACACTCCATATGCATCCACGCAATGGCCCACTCAGACGCGGCTCTTTTCCAAGCAATTAACATCTTCGACTGGATGTTTGCTCACCTCCTGCGAGCTCTCAAGGAGACGGTCATCCCACTCCTACGAAACAATGATAAAGACAAACTTTCCAACTCTATGCAGACTCTACTTTGATCAACTCTCTCGCCGGCAGCTCAAATCTTCCCGCTTTTCTGGGTTCATTGTCCGCCGCCGGGCCGACGCACACTGATGACGTCACAACGCCGCCTACTACAACAGAGCCTAGACTTCTTCAGAACTCCAGGTACAAATCCCGTTTCGCCGAACCGACAACAAAGCCAGCTTCTTCCTGCTCCTCTCTGCTTCCACCTCCACCACCGCTCCGGACGGCCGCTCACTTCCAGGTTCCCCACTCAGCGCCACCCGTATGCCGCACGTCGATGACGTCACGATGCAGCCAACTGCTTCAGCCCTCTCGTAGGGCCAGGTCGTATCTTCCCCTGTGCCTGCTCCCTCCCTGTCTGATCTGTCTCATGTTTTTCGTCTTTTCTCTCATCCTTGTCTCCACAGGCTGCACAATCAACCCCTGCACATACATCTCCTAATCTCTTCCCTTCCTTCAGCTACAGCTACGTCTACGCTTTTGGCTCCACCCGCTCCAGCAGCTCCTTCTTTTATGTTTCTTCCCTCAGCCGCCTCTGGTCCTGCCATTACCACAATAACTGTTGCACTGAGCCACGGTGCAACAGTGGATTGCAATTTCCTACTGTTCTATCCCTGTTCCCCTCCCTTCCCCAACACCCAAATGTTTTTTTCTGTGTCTTCAGCACCCCCCCGCCACCAATTCCCTCGCTCCAGCCGTCGTTAACATTGTGCCTGCGAGCACTTTCAGTCTGGCTTCCGCCACTCCACGCCTCCATGGTCTACAAAGCCAGGCTTTCCAGTTCTGCACAGCCTCCAGTTCCAACACCGCTCCAGCCGACCACTCGCTTACGGGTTCCCTACCCAGCGTCCCCCGCACTGGCACACCGATGAGTCCATCCTGCTGCCACTACAGCGTGGCAACAGACTGCTTCTGCTCCCTATGTCTTACTTGCCTTGTGTTTTCGTTTCATCCCTGCATTTATGAGCCGCACATCTTACCACTTCACACGCATCCCTTCATCCCTCACCCCTCGACCCTCATCCCTTCATCCTTTACCCCTCGACCCTTATCCCTTCACGCCTCACCCCTCGACCTTCATCCCTTCATCCCTCACCCCTCGACCTTCATCTCTTCTTCCCTCACCCTTCACCCTCGACCCTCATCCCTTCATCCCTCACCCCTCGACCCTCATCACTTTATCCCTCATCCCTTCATCCCTCACCTTCATCCCTTCATCCCTCACCCCTTGACCCTCATCTCTTCATCCCTCACCCTTCGACCCTCAACCCTCATCCCTTCATCCCTCACCCCTCAACCCTCAACCCTCATACCTTCATCCCTCCCTCAATCTGTCCTTTATGAATCATCCTGGCTCTCCTCTGTCGATTATTTGTTTACAGCACCCCTTTTCGCTTCCTCCTGCCACAGCTACTGTAGCTCCCTCAACTCACCTGCTTCTTTTCATTCATTCAACTTTTATTTACATCTCAAGGTATCATTGAGGGCATGCCCTCATTTTCAGTGACATTGACTGACTGTATCAACTGCTTTGCCACAGTGAACAATTTTCATTGCAATCGCTTCACATCTATTCATTGCGTCAGGGAGCCTGGTTTTCCTCATCATTAGTTGATACGTAAGGAAGCCACAGAGCTCCCTCCTTCCTAACCCCCTCTGTTTTGTATTTGTTTTCGTTTTCTTCTCATCCCTGTGTCCGCAGGCTGCACAATCAATCCCTGCACATACATCCCCTCATCCCGGCATCCTTTCCTCTTCCCTTCCCTCAGCTGCAGCTACCTCAGCGCTTTCGGCTCCACCCACCCCCGCAGTTCTTTTCTTCTCTTTCTTCCCATAGCCACTACTGGTCCTGCTGTTACCTCAGCCACAGTCGCATCGAGCCACGGTGCTCCCTCTACTGGACCCACTCCATGTCCTTCTGTTCTATTCCTGTTCTCCTCCCTTCCCCACTGTCCTCAGGGGCACCATACCTAGCCTTGTTTCACGCACACTTCAGCATGTTATCTGTAAGTCCAAACAACATCTTATGCCAAACGTTCACCCCTCACTTCAGACTTCCTGGCCCACTACCAAACTCTCCACACAGGCAACCTGTCTCCCCACATCGACAAAGTCAGGCCACATTCCTAACTGTACTCTGGCCAATTCTTCCACACTGGAGCTACTTCAACCACTTCCAAATAAGAAATCCCAGACCACCTGTTAAAATTAAATAAATAAAATTCTCGACCACTAGTCTTCCCAAGATTCCATACCTACCTTAGCGACATTCGAAGAGCCCGTTCTCACTTAGTCCAATGAAGTTAACTTTGGGGGATGACGAAGAAGAAAGCTCTTCGAGACATGTCCCCCACCCTGAGTCTCGACCCCCGGGTTCCTAGATGCTCCAGCCTCTTTGTGATTCCATTCGCTCCCTGGTCATCCCCATGCCATCAACCCCCTTCATCCCTCTCCTTGACCCCCAACTAGCCCACCATACACTACTCTCATCTAATCCTGAACCCTCTTGACAATCCAAATAAAACTACTTTTTATACCGTTCAAATGGCGTGGTCTTTTATTAGTGAGCCGGCTATTAAAAGATCCCTTTCAAATGTGCTTTCAGTGTAAGGCCAAAATCCACAGTGTGTCCACACAGTCATTTTGTGCAAAAATGTATTTAAAAGTTGATGTGAAGCTTATATGAGGCTTCAGCAGTCTGAGTTAATCATATCAAGTGGATATATGCTACATTTACAGTCTCTTTAGCATCAAATTCCCTCTTTGTGTTTCCTCGGACAGTGTTTCCCTGTTGAGCTGAGAACCATTGTAACAACAAGAGGACCTTTGCAACTAAAAAGACTGTAACATTGAAAAATATCTACTTCATTTGACTCATTTGGACGACTGGAGCTTCATATTAGCTTCAGATAAACTTCTAAATACATTTTTGCACAGGAGGACTGTGGATTTTGCCCCCCATTACTTATATTGTAAGTGCATTATGAAGGGATCTTCTAATGGTCAGTATGAACAGGAGGAATGATTACAGCAAGAAAAACATGTTTCAATATTCATTTGGGCTCCTGACTGTTGTTTTAAGACAGACTTGAAAAATTGTGAAGCTGTCCTTTAAGTTCTCATGGAAGATATTCTGGTGGGTGCAGGGATGATTTGGCCCTCATCTGACTGCCACGGCAATGGATATAATATGCTTTAATCCTCCAAGAACACAAGTACACATTTTAACCCAAATCATTGTGACATCAAACATAGCACTGTCACATCAACAATGCATTTTGTTGTTTAATTTCAATAAAATGTATTACATGAATCTTGGAGTCGAGGTCTTCACTTGCAAAATTTTGGACCTGATCTGAAACATACCAGTGGAAAACCTGCCCACACCCAACATGCATAAAGAGTACCAATACATGTCTTTTTCCCTGCTCTTCACAGTTCACCATCTCCATCTACCTCAAAAAGACACATTTTTCTCCAGCAATGATGATGCACCACCTGATCAAAGCTGATAGAAAGTCTGTCCAGATCTGCCTAGGTATTACTCATATTGATACACAGATCTGAGTCCCGCAGCAATAGATTTTATACAACCCTATCAGACTGAGTATAATTTGGACCCGGCCCAACTCAAGTCCCAGATCAGATCTCAAACTGAGTGGACCTGTAAAGACCCATGAAGAAGAGTATCTGTCCTCTCTTGTTATTTCAACCTCACATATGCGCTGCTGTCACAAAGTAACTCCTGCTCTGCCCCCTCCTCCTCCCCCCCAGCTCCCTGATGTAGAGTTAAAGTCATAATCCCTCCTCCCTTCCTCACCCCTCCATCTCACCAGGTCCCTTGAGCTTTGCCCGTCCTCATTAGTGGGTATTTTTCCCATGTTTGTTAATTGTGTCCTGCTTTTTTGCACCACCTGCCCCTCCCCCCTCCCTCTCCCTTTCTTTTCCTCCTCCACCTCCTCATCTTCCTCCTCTCTCTCTCTCTCTACTGCCTCACATTCGCCCTGCTCATCTGTGCTCCCTAACAGCCACTAATTGTCATCATAAGGCTGCGTTCCCTGTCACAACTGGAGAACAGACTGTAGACCGACAGTGTGCATCCTGGCTCCTCTGGCCCCTGGAGGCCTCTGCACTGGTGCCTTGGGGCCTGGAGGACCTTGGCAGGCAGGAAACCTCCCACTGCAAGTGTAGCTAATGAAGACAGGATGAGAATTTTACCTGGCTTAGAGAGAGAGGGAGGTAGTGAACTCAGTAAGGGCAAACTGGGAATTAATTGTGCAGATAGGTACAGTGGCTGCTTAACAAGGTATGACTATGTTTATAAAAACACATACCACAGTGACAGAGCATACTCAGAGCATAACTCCCAATGTTCATGATTTCATCACTCAGTTTCAGTCAGAATTCTTGTTTTTGTAGATTCATTCCAGTCTTCCAACTTGCTCAAACCAAGTCCTCCTAATTAAATGACCTCCAATGTTGTTCCCTCGATCTCCTCCCTAACATCTTTGTGGCTTTGCATTTCTTCCCATTTGTCTTTTCTTACACTCTTTTTAAATTTAGAAAACCGTGGTTCCATAGCTGTATGACAACATCACATACCGTGTTTAGTTTCTGTTTGTTGCGAGACTTGATTAATTATGAAACTTACACTGAGTGACATATGTAGAGCCATGATGCCATGCTTTTTTGACTGCACTAATACATAAATCAGAAAGTTCTAGACATCTTGTTAATCCTTGTATATATATTCAGAATTGGAATCTTTGGGATAAATGCTAGAGTTTGAAATAACATGCATGTATGCATGAGATTGTTAAGAAAGTTAAAGTACGATAGCTGCTGGGAAGATTTTAGTTTGTGAAATATGTTTTCATTAATTGTACAAATTCAACCAATTCTCACATTTTTTTCCACAACACTGGTCACTCTGAAAGAATGTTTGCTGGTTTTTTCAATCATTGCAATTTTCCGCATGAGGAATCCAATAAAGAAGCTCTTTTACAAGCAAAACACAAAAAATGGGAGGGACACATTTCCCCTGAGCTTGTCTTGTACTCAAGTTATGAAAACTTAAACATCTCTTATTAACAATTTTTTTCATAATCGTAACTTGTAGGAATTTGGTAGGAACTACTAAATTAATTCAGTCCAAAAAAAAAACGGAAGTCACAGGTTAGTGACTACAGAAAGAAGTAGTTTTTGTCTGATAATTACCACAGGCAAAAAAGGAATTTTTGAAAGCATATTAAATGACACTAATTAAGAAACATTCATGAACAGGATATTCACAAGACCGTAGTAGATTCCTATAGTTTTACTCTCACTGGAACATATTATGATTATTAATAAGTTCTCTAAAGAGTCACATTTTTTAAAGTGGACTTATCACCACAATATAGCATAAACATTATTGAAAATCTTTGCACATTCTTTTGGAAAAACCACTGCAAATTTCATTTTAATTTTTGTAAAACAAAAGTGCAATCTATGCACTCTGTGCATCGCCTGTTGGCATCTATGTCCTATCGGACTCAAACTTAGCTTTATAGCACTTACTTGTGTTGTTCTCTCCTGACTAGATCCCTGCTTGTGTTGTATCAGCTCTCAGATGTACATCACTTTGGATAAAAGCGTCTGCTAAATGAAATTGTAAGAATAGGAAGAATGATTAGCTAACTCAAAAATGCACTGCAATACAGCTGAAGAATTTTTTAGTTTGTGTAAAGATGACAAATACCCTTGTACCGTTGAGAATGTTTTTCTTTGAAGTGAAGTGAATGAGTGCATTGTGAGTACTCTACAGATTGGTGTTTATATGTCCATTTTTGTGCTTGTGTCTATGTGGAGGCAAGTATGTGTCTCTGTACATTCACATGATCGTGTGTGTGTGTGCGTGCTTGTTTGTGTGCAAGTGGGAATTTGTGCTTTGTGGCATGTGTGCTCTCAGCATGGGGCCATAGTGGGCCCCGTGCAGGCCAGCTGGAGGCTCAATCTGTTGAGGGGGTCCGCCGCTCAGTGGTGGGAGGTCGGCCGGACCCACAACAACGCCCCGACCATTTGCCCCGGCTTCCCCTCTGACCAGGACGTGCAGCTTGGCAGGCCCAGCCAGGGACTGACAGCTCCGCACAACCCAATCCACAAGACACTGTGGTGGAGGAAGAGGGGGAGGAAGGTTAGGGATACAGGAGAGGAGAGAGGTGATAGGAGGGGATGTGGAGGTGGTAGCAACTTCAGGGAGGGGAGGAGGTTGAGGCTGCTCACAGCAAGGCAGCAAAAAACAGCAACAGAGAAAAGTCCAGGCACAACGCCAACTGCAGCGTGAGACAGACACGAAGGCAGAGAAAAAGTTTAGAAGTAGACACAGATGAAGGAGGGAGGAGTGGAAGAGAGGAGAGAGGTAGAGAGAAAGGTGAAAAAAAGGTTAGAGAAGAAGGTAAGAAAAACAAAGAAGGGACAAGATAGAGAGGGAGTAAGAAGGATAAACAATAATCACAAAGGTTGTATCTTAGAAATGCTGTATCAGTTACTTAACAGGTGGTAAGCTGCACTTTAAATTTGTGGAACAGATCACACATTTAGAATTCCTGACAAGAAAAAACAAATAAATACAGTGTTTAGTATACTAATGGCTCATATTTAACTGATAACTCCTTTCATACTCTTCAACAAGCCATGTCTAATACAACAAACTACATGAGTAGTAAAATAGTAGTAGTAAAATAATGAGAAAGAGTAATTGATACAGTTGAGTGGTCTAAATGGACTTTTCCCTGAGCTTTGTCCATATCATTTGGTTGTGTAGGCGTGTGTGTGTGTGTGTTTTGGTCCTTTCTGTGTGTCTTTAGCAGACTGGTTCACTGCTCTCTCTGACAGTTTGATGCAGGGCACCAGGGTTACATCTGAGGGAGTGTTTTTAGCGGTCACCAGTCTACAGAGGGGACGCTATAGCTGGCACCATCTGGTCATGAGATCCAACGTTTATCTGGCACAGTCTTGGCCAATGTCCATACCTGCTTGTTCTTCACACACACACGCACACACACACACAGACACACTGGGGTCAAGCTACCCTAAACGACAGGCTGAGAGCAGATGTCCGTCAACCCTCCCAGTCCAGTTAATTAAGCAGCATCACAAACAGGGAGGAGACAACATACACACACGCACAAGCATGCCGACAGCCGGACAGTCCAACGGCTATTTGTCCTCACTGAAGAGCAAAAGAATAGACACATAGGTAGTCATAAAGGCAGTTTTTTGTTTGTTGGTGTGTGTGTTTGTATTATAAGGAGTGGGATAGGGTTAATGGTGACAGATGGTTTGAGGTGATTGCTGTATGATGATTCACACACTTTCACAGGTTTATCACATTACACGAGGGATCACGAGGCTGCAACCAAAGATGTGTCGAAATCAAACTTACTGATGATTGTTTAAGCAGATCTGAGTCGTCAGATGTGACTGTGATGAGTGTCACCAACTGTAATGCTGGGTATTTTTATATGCAGACATCATTAATGTTATCAATTCCACCTGAGCTTTTCCTGCTTTGACAAGTCCAAATGTTTGTTGTGAAAAGGCCCTTGATCCATTTATTTGCCAAAATTTCATCATCGCTGTCCTTTAGTCAAAATTTCATCATCGCTGTCCTTTAGTCAGCTTTTTGCCAAATCGTCTATTGTTCACTGTAGTGTTGCAGCCTTCTTGTCCTGGTATAGTTCCTGCTTTTTAAGATTTTTGCATGCTTGTTTATGCCCTTTTGCCTGTTCTGACTGCCTCCACTGTTGTTTTTGACCAAGTAAACCTTACTTTTACTTTATCTGTTTTACAGGAGTCCACACCCATGTTACTGAGCCGTTACAGTTCTCCAGTCTGCACTGCACTGCCTGTTCATGATTACACTGGATACTTGAATCCAATTGCAGACTAATAAAATATTAATAGTGTATATAATATAATTATAGTGGCCATTAACTTTTTATCTCAAAACATATTTTTCTCATTAGACACATTACCCTGATGTGATGTATGCGTGTTGTTGGGCTGGCAGCCTCTGTAGTTGATTGTGGCATCATATCAGCGCTGGTGAAGGGCCTCAGTGTTTCTCCCTCCTTTGTCTTCCCAGCAGGCAGTGGGGTGAAGTAAGGGATTGTGTGATCCAATGAAGCGTGCTGTTATCAGAGACTTCAGCCCCGGTCATGAAGCTGACATCACCCCATTGCCTCAGTTTAGAGCTGAATGATGCACAGCAGGTCACTGAGGACGGAAGGGTGAACCCCAAAGTTCAATCCACAGCTTGTGCTGTTGTTGCTTTTCTCTCTCCTTCCTTTCTCTCCCCTGTCCTGATGGCACAGTACCTCTTATTGTTATACAGGCTTTGTTTTGCTGAAAATGAGCAAATGAATTCATTATAAACCACCATTTCATATGTTGATTTCAAATCTGTTACTTTATGAGCAGGGGTTAAATTGTGATCTGTGAGGAGGGGGAGTTAAGGAGGGGTTGAGTACAAGTGGGTGGTTTCCAAAGACCACACTGTCTACAGTCTACAGGGACTATTTCATCAGTAGAAAGTAGTTCCAATGAAAACTGTAGACATGATGTTGTGTGGAGTAACAATGACTCTGTTTCGGGAAAGAGATACTACTGTTGAATTCTCTAAATATCATTTAAATGCTGAACCATAAACTAAATTCCACTCAGCTCCATACTATTGAGTAATATACCAGAGACAGAAATCTCAAATTGAATCTAAATGTTCAGATAGCACTAGGGAGACATTTTCATCACATTTAGTTATTCATTTATTTATTCATTTGTAATTAGAGTGAAGCATGTTCACCTTTTAAGTACTGTGAAGTCCCAATAGACAATAATACAACACCTCAAATATATAGGCCAATACACCCGAGGGTGTAGGTTTGGTTTCAGAAGCGGAGGGGGTACAATGAAGTTCAAATATCAGTAGTCGTTGTGCTTTCTATATGAATGGTAATATAACAAAAAATAGAATTGTCATTTAAACTTCTATATTGTTGCACTAACTACTTGAAAATGACCTAATACTTCATGACAATATAATATAGCTAGTAATGCTAGCTGGTGGTAAAGAATCTAAGCACTGGCTTTTACTGCCCTTCTATGATCAATGTATATCAATGTATGATTGATGCTTTTTAGTAGAACATTAACTGGTATGAAAATATAGATTAAAAATACATTTTACAATCATGCAGAGGAAGTAAACAATTTTCTTCAGCTCTGAGTAGTGTCCGCAGTCTTCCTTTTCAGGCTGCATACAGCACCAACACCCTCCAGCAATAATGCAGGGCAGCTTGTATGTTAGCCTGAGAGGCGAAACTCAGGGCAAACAGTGTTCTGAGCACTTGCTGCTTCTCTTTTCTTGCTGTGAGCTCACTGTAATAAGTGAGGGCGACTCAGATGAGCACATAAACATATCATCTCAGGTCTTCTGTCGTCTGGATTTTGCTGGTTGGACAGTCAGAGGACACATTTTAGAGAGAATTGGATAAGAAAATCAACCTGAACTGTAAAGGTGAGGGGGCTTTGCTGGTGCTGGATTTTGTTACCAATGATTTCATTGTATAAACTTGGAATCAGTGTGTGAAAGGTTACCTGAATGCTGCACAGAAAAGCATTAGGTTAATAGGGCTATCGTCAGAAGAAGATTTACATAATTAATGAAGTTACCATCGCTGTGCCAAATGCATAAATTGTGCACAGCCGCCTCTCCCAATTTGGAGACACTACAGATGCTGCTGCTGTTTGACAGCGACAGCTATTTAATAAATTCAAGGGAAAGAAGCATGAAACAGTGCCTGAAAGTGGATGTTTCACACCAAATATGTGAGAGTTGGCAACACTGTGAAGGAGACAGAGCTGAGCTCCATGGGCTCCAGCCCAATTTAACCACTGCTTATGAGTAGAGCTGTACATTGAAGGCTTGAGAGTTGAATCAGACTTAAGTGTGAAAATAAAGACTTGAGACTTGACTGTGTTGAGGTTTGACTTCCTTGAGACTTTGCTTATAGACTTCATCAAACATTCATTGGAAGATTAACCATAGTTCATTGCAATATGTATGATATAATGTAAGGCTGGACATGTGAATTCAGTTTGCTCTGACTTGACTACTCTAAATGATTTAAAAACAATTCAGCCTCATGGCAACCACATATGACTCTTTGTTATTATTCTAGACGACCCCTAATTTGAGATAAGAAACATGGAAGATTTTTCTAATGTTACTTAGTATTAGTATTTAGTAGTAAGTATTTCGATTATTGGATAGAGGGTGAATGTCAGTATCATTAGATGCTACATGATTATGGTGATGTTACAATGTAGCTCATGGATGCACACATTCCTCTGGTTAAAGTTCTGTTGGGTTATATTTATGTACTAACTTTTACTTACTTTTCTGAGATTCATATTGAATCAGTGTTTAGTGTCTAATATGAAATCTCTGGATAATGTACAAGGATCGTCGTCTTTGCATAATGGTTTGATTCACCCTGTCAGGACTATGATCAAACACAGCTTGCTGTACTCAAATCGCCCCTACATTCATTTGTGGAAATGTGATTCTGATTGTTAAATTTCTAAATCCTATGGCTGTTGTTTCACATGTATTCACTCCACAGTAAAGACATTTGTTAATTTTGTCATTTTCTGATCATATAAAACCACAAACAAAAACACCCTCTGGAAAAAAAGATGTTACCTCTTAAACTTTTGATTTTTCCCTTGAACTTCCCTGAATGTACCTTTGAATTTCTTATAAAAATCTCAAAATGTCAGCTTGACATACCATCTTTTGAAACTCCGGGATCTTGACTAGAAGTTAAAATGAAGGTACATGGGTTCGAACAATTCCTGGCCACACAACATGTTTGAAAAGATTGGATTACTGCCTGTTACTTCAGAGTTAAAGAGGTTAAATCACTATAATTTGGCAGAAACATGCACTGAATATTTCAACTGCTTATGATCTGTTCACCAGATAGAAAGTACTGGTTTCTGTCAACCAAATGTTGTGTTCCTATCCACTGCTGTGGGTCTGTGACTCACAGACAGTAGAATAGAGATTTCCTGCATTTTAAAGTAACACCAAAGCTCCATGTGGTAAATTCAGATCTCAGTCTAAGAGTATCCCTCAGATGAACGGGGATGATATCACACCTGCAGTTATCTGTGCTGCCCTGCTGAAGAGAAAACCGCCAGAGACAGAGTGAGAGGGAAGCCAGAAGTTAGCAAGTTCCTGAAGTGAAACTCTTGTGCCCTCTACTGGTGAAAAGTTAGAAAGGGTGTTTGTATTGGCTGCAAATACTATGTGTGCCTGAGCTCCTCAAAATTCTGTAGGAATTGTAAATATCTCAACATGTAGTAAATTACAGGTTTACTTAACAGGCCTGATAGTTGTCTAGATTTTCTTATAAAGGAACTGATATATAACAGTAAATTCATGATAAGCTTCTTTTAAAGGACTACATTTGGTGTATTGTTATTTACCTGTATTATTTTAGGGAAGATAGAGACAGTGGTCAATCAGTGCACTTGAAATGAATTAATTTCAATGAACTGCTAACTTAACCTATAGAGCCTTTTAGTCTACTCAGCAAGTCAGCAGAACATGAAAAAATGTTAAAAAAATAAAAAATAAAAAATAACAATAATAATAATAATAATAATAATAAATCGTCTACAAGCAAGCATACAATGAAATACACTGGACAGAAAGATTTCCTGATTAGAATTAAAGTGGAGCAGTTATTTCAAGGAAACCCCTCCATCAAGAATAGCTCATAAACTCAACACAACTAACAAACATAAAAGTATAAATAAATAGAGTTAGAGTTATACTGATGTCCTCTTGCACTATTAGTTTGTTTGTTAGTGCTGGTACTGTAGTGGCCTGTCTGATTTGTTTCTTTTTTATTTGTGCACACAGGTGACAAAAACAAGTTAACGCTCTATTATCTATTAAAATCTAAACTAATCAAAACTCAAATAACTGTCACAGAACTTACTACCAAATGACATAGTTCTTTCTAGGAAACTTCCATGGTAATTATTAGGAAATTACAGATCTATGAACTAAAGCCTCACCAAATACCCTATCAGTGTCCCTCTATGCAAGACAAAGTAGACACATTATGTTGTTTGTCGCCACTCATCTTTATTCACATCAACACTGTACAAATTGAATCAACAACTCACCACAGAGCGTAATTATGAAAAGAATCCCTCAAAAAAGAAAAAAAACAGAGAAAGGGTTATTTTGAGGTAAGACACAGGAGGGGAACAACTAGTATCATCATCCTCTGTAAGCACTTGTAGTCAAAAGCTTGGCGACTTGTTGTTAGAGGCCTCCTGCACGATGTTGTTGGTGCTGTTGTTTTTCCAAGTTTTACTGTGTTGTATGTGATTCAGTCCTGTCAAGCACGCCTCTTAGTGGTCACAGCCGAACAGCTCCATGGATACTCTGTGTTGCTCAGGCAGGGCCTTGCCAGCAACAAGCAACATGGGACTGTCAAAGTGGTAGAAGTGGCTGCCTACGATCACCTTAACTCCCCCAGCACCGCACATGGCAGCATCAACCTTCTTGAAGAGGGCAATTGGACGCTCATCGCTTGCAGTGTGAGGGCTGGCCTTCATATCCACATCAAAGATATGATCACCTAAAGGACAAAAAGCAGGAAGAGATGTGAGTGGGTGTTGTATCTATTTATCAGTTGTGGAAGGATCCAGTACGATAAAAGTGATGCTTTGACCTGGTCTTTGTCATAGTGTCAAAGTATTTCCCAGTAAGCATTGATTTGGAAATTTGTAGGTCAAAAGACATCTGAAACTTTTCTAGACCTCAGGGTTAGATATAACCATTGTTTCAACAGCTTTTAAAAGACT
This sequence comes from Thunnus maccoyii, assembly GCF_910596095.1. Lineage (NCBI taxonomy): Eukaryota > Metazoa > Chordata > Actinopteri > Scombriformes > Scombridae > Thunnus > Thunnus maccoyii. The sequence goes on from NC_056543.1 coordinate 30,940,145, forward strand.
AATGGTTCAATGTGAAACAGATCTTTGCTACAGTCATTGGAATGCTGTTAAAACAATATATAAAACAATATATATCCCAATAATATATGCCAGACATTGAAAAAAAAGACTTTCATATTTCAACCAAAATTAACATGGTTTTGAAGACCTCTCTTCACCTAACCATCACCAGTCAGCTTCATTCAGAGCCATCACTGTCTCATTCATCAGCTGCTTGGCTACCAGCTGACTAGTAGCATCCAATCATATTCATGCTGGTGAACACTTCTCGCTGCTACTCTGCTGATACCTTTACACGAATGTCATTTGCTGTTTCAGCTCCCTCCACAATCCCAACCTACTAAAACAATCCCACAATTCATTCATGGGTTGTCAACTCGAAGCAATCAGTTTTGTGTATTATTTTAGGTGCTGTCTGTGTCTTTACCTTTGATGATATGTGCAATATGATGATCTCCACACATAAATGCAGCATCAATGGGACCCTCAATGCCCAGCTCCTCCTTCACAGGTTTGGGGTACCCATCCAAAAGAGTGTGGGGCTCACCGATTTTGTAAACAAAAACTTCTTCATCCTGAATGGAAAAAAAGTTGTGTTTTACTTTTGAGGAAAAGGCGATGACAGGATATAAGATGTGTGTGTGTGGTTGCTTCTGTAGTTTACCTTAATCATGTAAAGGTGACTTTCATAAGTGAAGACAGCATCCACCTCACTGTGTAGCTCCTTGAAGTCGCTCTCGATGGTGTCAGCCTTCAGTGTGTCATTGCCCTCTTCTTTTTCGATGAAATGGTGGCCTGCAAGACAATCCAAAGCTTTTTGTTTTCTCAGGTCTTCACTAAAATAATACCTACCCAAACTCAATATGTGTAAATTTTTTCTTTAAAAAAGACAAAATCCGATAGGGGCCCAAGGAGGTTAAGACCCGGTCTAAATAGACCCAAGTATACTTAGACCCAATTCACGATGCATTTCACCTGAACAGAGCTGCTTGGAATGCTCTCACTGCGGTATTAAACATATTAAAAGAGTACTCCATCAATTTAGGATTGCACCCTGTAACATTGTCGGACTATCAACTATAAATTGTATCAAAAAGATAAGGTATCAAAATCGCTGTAGCAGAGCTACAGATATTGTCTCTTTTATTCCATGCATTCTTCTTCCTTGTCAGAGCTTGTTATGCTAGTAGTGGCTAATGTAGCCTCAAGCTGCTAGCCTCGAGCAGAGATGAGGAGAGGGCTACAGAGGTCTGTTATCACTTTCTCACTCCACAACCCCAGAGTTTTTTCATTTTCAAACTTGTAGTCTTCAGCCCTAACCAACACTGCCACAAATGACATCACTTGAGGAAATTTATCAGATTTTACACAACTAAGAAAAGGAAATACGATTACCAAAGTTCAATAATTCACCTTCCAGCACAATAATTAACACATTACATCTCATTTGTTTAAATACTAACAGAAACGTATAGATGAACAGCATCCAGATGCAGTGACTTGGGCGGCAGTTCGTAAAGAAATTGTTCCAGCACATACCTTTCCATAAAACTATAATGCCTGATCTAAAAGTAATGGGGAGCCGTTCCTCCCCAAAACTAGTCAGGTGTTGTCAGGCCTCACCTCTGAAGGCATACATGTTTCCAGCGTCGTCAGTTGTGATGGCATCCAGGTGAACACGGCTGCAGCGCTCTCTCTCCACATGGTCACTGTCTTCACCTAAGCAGCAAACAAGAGATACATTAGTTTGTACATTTATATTTATCAGCTTTGTCTAACATGGCCCAGTATGGTTTCTAGACCCACTCAAACAAGCTTACATGCTTTATTGTACAGTATTTTCCTTTTTTTTTACAGCCAAGAACAGATGATGGTAAACACAGATAGGCGTTCAGAGTTTCTGGCAATGGAAGAGAGTGGAACGAATAAGGCACAAATGGAAACAGTGAAGAAAAACACACAAGGGAGAGGGAGGGTAGCCATCACCACCATGGTCTCATAAGTTTATCAAAGTATCACATCAATTATACATTGATATATTGGTGGCTTAAAACAATACATACAACTGTTTAAATTATGTCTGTTTAATCAATAAATGTTATTGATGTTTTACTTACTGAACTTAGAGCATCTCATGAAGTAGTCACGTGCCTCTTTGGGGTATTTGCCGTGGACCTCGCCGGTCTTTGGGTCAAACTTGGAGAACATGTGTCCATGGAAGCAGTAATAGTGTTCCATAAAGCGGAGAGCAGATGTGCAGTTTGGCATTGACGTGAACTCCTTCTCTTCTACAGCCTTGGTTTTGACGGTGTAGTGGTAGATGTCATCTCCTAGAGAAAAAAATGACACACATTGTTGAGGTATATTTTGAAGATATGGATATATTCTGCAGATGCCATTAATACTGAGCACTTTCAGGGTGTTTGAGGTGTTTAGCATTCATATTTGATGAATAGTGAAGGACTTGCGGGAGGTGGGGGGTTAGTATTTTAACCTCATAGTCATTGTTTCACTTCAAATATAATGTAAAGGAGTGCAGACTACAGAGGCACAACAAAACAGACTGCACTACATATGCATGACATCAGGGGGCCAAATGTAATTATCAACGCATGTAAGACATATTTAAGGTTTTCTTGCATTCAAGTCGGTGAGAATGTGCACTAACCCTTGAAGAAGATGACAGAGTCTTCATCACATTCTGGCTTGGGACACTCAACGGCAGCATCCAGGTGGTCGGGGATTCCAGGGAAGACTTCGGAGATTGCCTTGGGGTAGCCATCCTCCAGCTTGTGTTCGTGATAGCTGAACACCTTGTCGTCCTGCATCAAAGTATCACCACAGATTAAACTGACTGGTGAGTGTGTGTGTGGGTTAGGGTACTCAACCCAAGTTTTTCATTTGAAAAAATGCTCCAGGCATTTGTGATAATCTGAAATATTTGTTCAACCAAAAATATCACCCTAGTACTGAAGTGTGTCATAAGCACAGTAGCCTTTGGATGCAAGCAGAACAGTCTTTTTTCATTGTAAATTGATTCTTGAAAATAAGAGTTGAAAATAAGATTTAAATATAGACCATGTCGTGCTTAATCTTCTCTTGTGAAAGTCTAGCTCTTATTTTTTGACAAAACTCTTGGATAATATTTCTTTTGAATAATGGTTCTCCACTGCCTTCAGCTCACAGATAAAGTGTTCCAAACTACACAGTTATCTCAAGGAAATCTGTAACAGGGAAGCACAAGCGAAAATGAGAAAAAAAAAGTTTAAATTGAAAATTGAATGAAATCATGACCTTAAATTGAAAGTCAAATCGAATCATGGATTTGGAGAATTGTGACACCCCATTTACCTGCTCTTTGGCCACACTAGTCTGCCAGATCGTCTGTTGTGCCATCTTAGATGTAGCATTCCAGCCTGTTTAGTCTTGTTATCCTGCCTGCTTTGTTTTTTCACCTTTGCTGGCCTCATTGGATTTCTGTAAGCAAGCCTATCCCCATTTAGGACTTGGTTGTCTGATCTGATTGCCTGTCTCTTGCCAAACATGACCATGCTTTTATTGTACTTGTTCTCACTGCATGTTGTGTGTTTGTGTCCCTGCTTTTCTCTGAGAGATTATACAAAGGCTTAGTCATTCATAAAACAGCCTATTCTTACATCTGGTTACAGATGAGTAAACATCATACAATTAGGACTGCTTTTTAGCGAAATGGTTAAATCTAGGACATGAACTTTTATTACACAACAGTCAATAATGAGTGGGCAGTGATGAGATCAGAAAATATTAAAGTCAGTCTATCATCTCCATAACAACTTCATAACAACAACAGCTCAAAAACAGCTGTGCACAGCCAATATCTATAATCCGTAACATGTTCTGGGGCCCCTGCTCAGCAAATCCTTAACCCAAAGGGTGCATTTTTAGGAAGGAATGATAATTGAGATAGATCAGAGGAGTTAAAGGCTGAACTGTACCAGGAAGAGGAACACGCGTTTGTGTTCAGTGGGTTCGTCCTCGTAGTGCATGAGGAAAGCAGCATCCACGTGGTGGTGATGGTCATCCAACCCAGGGAAGGACTCATTGGACAGCTCTGCTTTGCCATGGAAGCCCTTGAACAGGTGGTCATCTGATAGGAAATACAAGCTTCAACCTTCAGATGGAACAATACACATTTCCTTCTTAACTTGTGAGTTGAAACTTCATGAGGTGAAACCAAAACGTGGAATGATTTCACAGAAAGCAACACTTGTATTAGTGACTTGGTGTGCTGCCATCAATTGACACGTTTAATGTATTTTGAGGACATAAGATGAATATAAGTCATGTGATTAATGCAACCTGTGATTCTTAAACATATAGACTTACGGCTGAAAAAGAATGCACCTCCGAGCACGCACGTTACAGCAGCGTCCATCTCAAGGCCCTTACAGCGGTCAGGTTCAGCTGCAGAGTATCATGGTTAGGAGGATTTGACAGGAAAGCTTTAAATAAAATGTTAATATTTATCACCTGATGAGATGTGTCTCCCTAATGGCCCTGATGTCAAACTAGTGATGTTAAAATAAGTATGAATGCCCTACATCAACTCACCTTCATGTGTATGTTCGTGATGCCTGGGTGAACAGAACAGGAAAAGATAATGATTTGCATTTCATTTTGTAGAGAGTAAAAGCTTCTTCACATTTGGGTTTTAGACATGCTGCAAAAAGTAGCCCCAAATCTAATAGCAAAAAAGCGACGTGACTGACGTTTTTCAAAGTTTCTGAAGACTGAAAATAAAGCTTTGAACTATTTTTTCTGTCATATTTTCCCTCTAAATAGCTGTAAAATTATGTTTAAAAACTATCATGTAGTCCATCATTTTATGTTTCCCCATAAATCAGCCTGATATTGTATTTAAAATTTCCAAAGTGTGCAGTAGTTGCTTTTTATTACTAATATGTTTTCCTTCCTTCTAGGCAGCCATTGTCATACATATACTTAATGATGCATGACAATGCAGTACAGATTGCTCAATTATGAACTTTAGACTGTATTAGCAAGCAACAGTGACATAACATGATGTTCACTGTGATGGATTACATACGAGAAGCAAGTTTTAAGTCTGCACTGAAATAAAGTAAAATCAGCAGCTGCATGGAGGGAGAAAGAATACATAAAAACATTAAAAAGTCTACCGCATGTACAACCACTGGTGCAGTCCCTTCAGGTAAAGTGCAAGGCTACTTACGAGTCAGCCCATCCCATAGCCAGAGCCAGGCTGAGACACAGGATGTGTGCGAGCAGCTTCATGGTGAGCAGTCCTCTGGTCCAGGGGAGACTGGAGAGGCCTAGAAAGAGAGCAGAGCTGAGCAAAAGGTACCCTGGCTGCTGCTGCAGCAACCGTTTATATTACAGCCCAGTTTGCGTGGGCTACATCATGTTGGGTAGGCTACCAAAGGAGGAGGGGCTGATAATGTGCTGGCACACTGCATTCATCAAAGACGCCCACAATGTTTGACGTGCACTAAAGCTGACACCCACAGAGTTCCACACCAGTCATCCCACTGCTCAGACCAGTTACTAGGAAAGTGAATCCTGGGGCAGCAAAGATTCATAGAATCAGAAGGCTCCCATTTCACCATGAAAATGTGATCGATAGATGTGTATCAAGCAACTCTGCTGTAACTCTGCTGTTGTCACCTTTAAACATTTGACACAACAACCTGAAAGCTTTTTTAATTGTTAATAGATGTAATGCATCATAGATCAACATCAAATATATCTATGGCAATAGTAAGACCTACTGTCGGTAGAGAATATGTGTGCTTCCCTTTGATGCATATGTGTGCCCAAAATTTAAAATAAATATCCTATATATAATAGGATCTTATGCATAATAAAAAACTTTGAAGATTGATGTTTTTAGCTGTGATATGAAAAACTGTTAAAGAAAAAATTATATATACTGCACTGTATGAGCCATTTCAACATAATAACATTTGTAATAAACATGCTCATAGAAATCTGTTTCCTAATCTATAACAAACAGAACATTCTAGAAGCCTTCCAAGCCTGATCTGCATCTAGGACATCCAACCCTCAGAGGTGACTAACCCAGTGCACCAACAAAAATAAATAAAAACTGCTGACCACTGCACTTCACAAACCTCCAAATCAATGTTGTATAATATTTGTATGGTGATCATTAACAGAACATAGTAGGTGGGACTTGTTGCATGTAATACTTATCAGTGAAATTAGAAGTATTCCACTTTGGATAGCACGTACATGCTACAAAAGTATTTGTCTGTATATTTCCTGTTTATAGAATATGTAATATGCAGCCTTACAGAACTTTTTTAGCACCTTTTAGCTCCTAGTTGTAGTTAAGAGTACATCAAGTTTTTGCAGCAGCCGCATGTTGGTGGACACAAACACAACTCCATTTGAATTCTATGTTGCTTTGTGTCTGTCGGATGTGTAAATAGGCAACTGTCCACTAACATGTTAGCCACAACAGCTTTATATGGAGAAAATAAGTTAGATGTTCTTGTTCTTGTTTAGGTCACTATTATGTCACTACAGTTTTTTTTAAGGCAACAACACACAAACTAATTAAAGGTGCTGAGAACAGCAGAATAACATTTAAGTGAAAAGGGTGAAGATTATCAAATTGGAAGAAGCTCAATATTTCTTGAAATAACTAAAAAGCTGATGTAAATTCAGCAAAGTGAATTGGCCCTACCAATATTTTTAAGCAATCTCAAACAATGTAATATTAACTTGCAAGATCTATAAGAGTTCTAAGGTTTGTGCATTTTCACCAAGACATGGGGGGGGGGACCTTAACCAGATGATCAGGCAACCCTCAGGCTAGACATCGTTGGCAAGTTGCTGCACTGTGTGATGAGAATGAATGATGGTGAATATGAAATTGTTGGTATTGCCATTTTATACAACTGACACATAACAAAATTAAAAAATGTCTTTGCTGGATATAACTAACAATTGATTTTATATTTAGACTTATTAGTGTTGGTTTGCTAATTTCTGTGCATGCAATCACTTTAACATCAACTAATTTATTACTGCAGTCAAAAATGTTCCCTAAAAAGAGAAAGGGGGGTCAGATCAGGTCCTTTTTTAAGAAAACCTAAAAAGCCAAGCTAAAAATGCTCTGTAATCAAAGTTTAACAAACAATGATCATGTTTGACATCAGTATTCTTGTGTAACCATACCTGCCTTTTCACAAGTGGATCAGTTGTTATTATTCAATGAGTTATTGTATAATCATATACATTATTTACTTTATTTGCAGTTTGTAACAAACACAAACAAAGTAGTTTTTCTGTGAATGCCATAGTGAAATGTCTGGCTGTAAGTTCATAGCGTGATTACAAAATACATACTATTGTACATTTTTGAGATGGTTTAAACGACGAAGCCACATGTGAAATGTGTGGTTCACCTCTTTTTGTTTTTAATGTAATATGTTAATAAAAAGTGTCGATCCTAGAATCCTGGTGTGCACTGGAATATTGATTTGTCGGTTTACTGTGATAGAGAAGCAGGAGACTGGTTAATGATTGAGCCTTTCTGTGGTTCTGTCAAAAATGCACCTTTGAATTAACAGCATGAAACTCTTCAGTTGTTTAGCTTAAATCAACAGACATGGACTCGACATTGGAGCTACTGTTCAAATGCCGTAATAGTGAAAGTCATTAGATTTAATTTGTCTACATTATACATCAACTCATCATTGAATTATCTGCAGGAAACACAGTTCATAAAAGAAAGTCATAATTGACTTTGTTCGCAGTGCAAGGTTTTACAGATGTCTCATTTACAATGGTGGTCTATGAGGAAAATGCTTTAGGGTGGCAGGGAGATTTTTTGTTGCAATACTGCAAGTGACCACTGGGAAAAATTGGCTGCAAGGCTGAGCAACAGCGTCCTATCCAGCTCTGATTATACAACCATGCAGGGACCCCACTGCACGTCTGCATGTCTCCCTCCCCTGCCCCCTGTCCCGCCACACTCCTCAAATTAAGGCAGCCAAAAAAAAAAAATCTGAAAAAAACCCAAAACAATAAAACAATAATTAATTGTGCTCTGATAAACTTGATGCATGATGCATTACTTGTATGTAATGTATATATAATAATAATAATAATAATAACTTTATTTGTATAGCACCTTTCACACAAAAAATGCAGCTCAATGTGCTTCACATCAAAAGAAATTACATGCACCAAGTGCTTCACATCAAGAAAGATATAAAAGTAATATAATATAATAATATAATATAATATTAATAATAGTGGAGAACAATATTCTGGAGTTCCCAGTATTCTCTGTAATAATCTTGGAAAAGTAATCCTTTCTTGCCAGATGTATTGTTATAGACAGTCATGGCTTCTTTGTATATATTACAGTGACATGTGAGTCTAGTTTTCCTCCATTTTCTTTCAGCTGCCTGACTGATTCTCTTGGTGTCATTAACACTGTTTTTGATTCTGTCAGTCAAACTTTAGTGGAGCAACAGTATTTAAAGTAGTTGACAATGCGTTGTTGAAATTTTCAACCATGTAATTTAAGGAGCTGTCATAAGTGTATGGCTCAAATGATCTCATAACATTAGTTAACATTGTTTCAGCCTTGTCAACTAGGAATCTCTTTTGAACCAAAAATTCCCTTTTAGTCTTTGTTAAGGTTACATTGGTATCAAAGAACACACAGTGATGATCAGAAACAGGTAGTTGAAATACTGAGACATTATAAATGTTTAGCCCTTTTGTTATTACTAAATGTAGAGTGTTACCATGCTGATGAGTGGCTTCATTTTCATGTTGGGTGAGTTCAAAACTGTCCAGTAGATTTACAAGCTCCATAGCTTTGGAGTATTTTTGTTAATACAAATGTTCAGGTCTCCATACAGGATTAACCTGTCATATCTAGTGACACCAAGTGAGATCAGTTCTGAGAATTCCTTTAGGAATAGTGATGAATATCTTGGTTGTTGATATAATGTAATGATAAGTACAGTTAATTCTGCTTTGAGTTCCAAAGCAAAATATTCAAATGCTGTAAATTTACCCAAATCAATGTCATCACCATAGACTGTAAAAAATACGGATGTAGCCACTGTGATGTCACCCATTGGTTTGTGAACTTTGATTTGATCAAATCAAGGGGGGGGGGGACTAGAAAAGTTCTCTACTTCATTCTACGCCCTTTTCGAACATTGAAAGGTTATTATTTGTGTGGCTTACTGAAACTTTGCTGTTATTTTTGGGTTTTTTGTTTTGTTTTGTTTTGTGTCATTGCCTATATATTTTATTTTGTTATTTTAACATGTTCGAAATAAAATAATCTCCAAACTGCCATTTTGAAGCCTTGAGTTTAGTGATTTGATCATCGCCATCTTGGATTTGACCATCGCCATGTTTGATTTTTGGAGCCAGAAGTGACCATATTTGGACGAGAGGGTTGAGCTGACCCAGAGCCGTATAAAGAGACTCTTTAAAGACACCCTAAAGCATACGCTGCTTTATCGTCTATTTTACTCTAAATGGGACCATAATTTACAAAATGAACATCATGCTGTATTGAAGAAGACTTGAAACGAGTGATTGAGACCATAAACTCATTAGGAAACTGTTTAATGAAGTAATAAATCAAGTGAGAAGTAGGATCATTTTCTCATAGACTTCCATACAATCAAACCTCTTTTTGCAGCCAGTGGAGTTGCCCCCTGATGGCCATTAGAAAGAATGCAGGTTTAAGGTAACTCTGCATTGGCTTCACTTTTCAGGCAGGGAGCTACCCGCTTGATCATCACACACAAACTGTGAGAAACTGGCTGCAATCCCTCCTCCTCTCCTGTTTAGCCCGACTGACTGATAGAAATTATGATTTGGAGGACAAGCCTCTATCAGTGTTGCTACACTAGTCGTGCTGTTCAGGCAGGTCTCAACTAAAAACATACAGTGCAAATTCTTTTCATCTACCAGATCATTAACCAAAAAGGATTTGTTAGCCAATGATATGACATTTAAAAGTGAATTTCAGCTGTTTGGATTCTGTGAAAGGAAAGGAGACTGGTTGTGGCTGAACATTGACCAAGTTAAGATTACTGAGACAGGTACCAGATGGTCTGTGATTGCTACGATGTGTTTGACCATGCCACCAGCTGTTTAAGATCACTGTTATGTTTAATTAAGCGGCATGGGGTCTGTCTCATCTCCGGTGAACACCCGAGTGGTGATGACTGTGGTTCTTGCTGTTCAACAGTTCATCAATTTGACTGAACTTCAGCCTGGCAGTTTCAACTAACTTCTTTAGTGGAGAGTGTGGTGGAGGGGAGGGAAAGGGAGGTTGTTGGGTCCCTGATTGGAGGACAGCATTCAGGGACAGCCGCCAAATTCCTTGAGTTATATGTAGCAGAGGGTCAGGTGAGGAGGGAGAGATGCAGGCTGTTTGCCTGTGTGTGTTGTCCTGTGTGCACTGTGAGGGGGGGAGGGGGGAGAGATACAGGCTGTCTGTCTGTGTGCACTGTTCGTCGCGCTCATGCCCACATTTTTGTTTGCGTTTAGTGTCCCAAGGGCATGACGTAGATTGGCGCCAAGGAGTCTGGATCCAGTGATGTTCGGATGAACCCCATCAGGTCTAAAGCAATCTTTATGGTTACAAAGGATTTGGAAATTGTGAATAAACTATATCTCATGGGTGAGGCACACTGATATCAGCCATGTATTCAGGCCAAGGAGTCTGCTGGAAGATTCAATTCCTGAAAAAGATCCAGTGTGTATAATAATGTTCATATCACTTGGATGTGCAGAGAGGATAGTTGGCAACATCTCTGTTAGCTCCCTGACAGATGTCCCCCATCAGGATAGTGTCTTGAGCAGCGTTTCTTCCCTTGGCCCTTGGCCTAGCAGTGGTTTTTGGGCTATTTCTTAGGTTCCAGTTAGCCTTAATGTTAGTGGTGTGATCAGCTTCCCTGTGCTCAACGTAGTTAGCCATATTTCTCCTGGCTCTCGGCCTAGCATTGATTTTGGTGCTATTTTTTGGGTTTTGGTTAGTCTTAATGCTAGTGATGTGATTAACTTCCCTGTGTTTAACATCGTTAGTATCAGTCAGAGGATTGTACCTGTTATGCAATGAGGGTTCAGGTGGTGGCGTGAGTGTTGGTGCTCTCTTGTTTAATGTCTTGCTGGACTTGCCTCTGGGGAAGCTGACATCAGACCAAGTCGTAGGAGTTGATGCTTTTGGTCTTACACCGGTGCTGTGACAGTAAGAAGCAGCAGGGAGGGCTGGTTTGGGAGCCTCCACACCTAATCCAGGGCAGTGAACAATGTCAGACCAAGTCCTGGCTAGAGTTGATGCTTTCAGTCTAGCACCGATGTGGTGCTAGTATGAAGTGTCATTAGGGAGCCTCCACAGCTAATCCAGTGGTGTTATGACATATCCAGGGGAGCATGTCAGCTAAGTCCCCAACTAGATTCTCCACATCTGATGCAATCCTATGTATAATAGTCTGCCTCTGTCCGTTAGAATTTGGTAACTCTGTACTTTGTACAGCAGCTGCTACAGAGTCAATGAATTAGTTGCTCTCACGTATTTGATGCAGCATTTCAATCTTCTTTTCAAGCTGTGTTATCCTCTCAATGAGATACCACACTGTGTGCAGCTTGCTGACTTTGCTGGCTTTGGAGACATAACTTTTACACTGTCCTTTGCTGGTCTCAGAAGCTTTATATGCTGGGCTAGGCTAGGCTAGGCTAGACTAGGCTAGACTAGCAGCTGAGTCTGTGGTAGGGCTCTGAAACTTTCCGTGTCCCAAAAGTAAACTTTTGTTCCATTCCGCAGTTCAACTATAAATATTTTCTTTAGCGCCAGTGAAAGCAGTAATAGCTCTCTTTGGAATAATACTTAGGAAGTTATAAAATGCAAAAAGAAAGTGCAAAGCATATAGCTAGCAGAGAGCAGAGGAAAACACATCAACACTGCAGCACAACCAGAACTGGAGGTTGCACATTAAAACTCTGTTGTGACAATTGAGCCAAACTAATCACGAAATCTCCTTATGAAGTCTAAGTGTCAAAGACTTTTGACAAGACTTAATCATCAATATCATCTGTATAATTAACAATTAACAATCTGTGCTTCATTCATTTGTCTCTCCTGATTGAACTGGAGCAGAGATTGCAGAAATAGCCGTCAATGTCATTTTGAGATTGAACCATCCCCTATCTGGATTATGTGGTCAAATTTATGATGATGATGCTAAAGCCATCATAGTATACAGGAGCAAAGTCAACAGTGAAGAGAAAGCAGCCATTTATGTGTGCTGTGATGCACACTGTGTAAACCTCATCATACAACATGCTTGCAATGCATCTCATTTAATTCAGGACTCTTTACAGCCAGTTCATGAGCTCGGAACTCTCAGTAACGAGTCAGGAAAATTCAAGGCAGTATTTGAGGGGCAGTGAAACCTCTGTGTGTGACCATATGGACGGTTCAGGAGAAGGCTGTTACTGCTGTTCACGGTCAGTATGAGAGTGTGTTGTCAAGCTGGGAGGAGATGGCCTGTTGTGGTTCAGACACTGGAATGAGTGCAAATGGTCTCCTAGACCATTTCCAGAAAGGGAAAACTGTTCCTGGTCCATTTCTAGCATCAGAGGTGATCAGGGAGCTAGAATGTTTCAACAGGTCGCTGCAGAAAAAAACACAGACCATTGCAGGCTGCAGCGGAATATGTGAAACACTTTCAGGGAGTGTTTGACAAGGCATCATCTATGGTGCACTCCTTGAATATTGAGGCTAATCAAATCCCTCACCAAAGATAGACCACCAATAGGTACACTGGTGGAGGAACCCAGCACTGGCCAAAATCACCAGAAGAACACTATTTTACAAATTGTTAGATACTGTGGAATTGAAGTTCAAAGAGCAGTGTTATCAGATTCACAGGCCTTGCACAAACTAGAGAATGTTCTCCTTACTGGGGAAATGAACTGAACTGAAATGATGTTGTCTGTCAATACCCAGAGCTTAACAAAAAGAATCTGAAAGTCACCCATGTTACTGGTCCAGCAGTGAAGCTGCACAGGTTAGAGGCTTGTTTGATGAGGTTGAAACTCTTGTTGGCTGCTTTTGCCTCAGCTGAAGCCGAACAAAGCTTCAGTGCACTAAGGAGACTGAAAAACTAGCTCAGGTCAACGATTTCACAAACGTGCCTCAATAATGTTGTTGTTGTTCGCCTTGCCATCAAGAAAAACTCGATGCCATTGACCTCAGAGCTGTTTGTCAGCAATTTGTGTCAGTAAAAGAGAGGCGAAGGCGTGTGTTTGGTTGATTTACATGAAAGAGGGCACAGTACTGGAATGCAAGCAGTGTAGGAGAAATCAAGAGATAGAGTAGCCTCTGTTGACTATAAATAAAAGGCTGTTTTTGTGTTGCTTATTTGGCTACAGTAATTTGATGGTAGATTTCAGCTAAATACTTGAAACCACCCATAAAGTGATGCCAGAGCTACTCTGTTTTGAAATATTTCTGGTTTGTTCCTACCTGTGATTGTTCAAACTTTGTGTGAACTTTGCATGAACTGTAGCTGTGAACATCTCTAATGAGTAATTCCAGTGCATCATGAAAGTAGTAAGATTCAGAGAGCCTCACTTTATTGACACAGTTTATTGATTTCCGTTTGTTGGTTTAAGCAGAGTAGAACACTCTCCACTGGTTATTTTTATTTATTTTCTAGTAACATTATTACAACAATCTGTCATATGTAAATTTTTATTCAAATTAATCTAATTTAATTTGAATTAATTTTAGTTTCAGATTTACACATATAAAATAAATAGTAAGATATATTTTCAAAAACAAGTTAGCAAATACTTATGTAATAAAGCAAATGTTTTACAGAATGTGTGCATGCACGTGTGTGTTTAAATTAATCTCAGTTTATTTCACTGCAGCTCAGTGGGTTTTTTTCTGGAAGCTCCATTGTAGGAATTTCAGAAACTGCCTCCTGTTTCTCTCCAGCTTTCCCTCCAGTTCCAGAAGCTCCCTCATGTTTCTTTATGCTCCTTGCTCTTTATCTTCCTCTCTCCAATGCTTACCTTCTCCCTGTACTTCTCTCTTTGTCATCACTTCACCTTTTTACTACCTCTGTCTACATTTTTCTCTTTGTTCTTTTTCCTCATCTTGAAATCAATTGTATTTTTCATCCTTGTTGGAGGAAAGCTGCAATATTTTCACGTGAGAAATAATAATCTGGTGTCTTATTACAGGATATCACAGTGTAAACAAGTCACAGTGGAACCGAGACACCTTTTTTTTATTATTGCACCTGTTTTGCACTGTCTAGAATTTTCTTTTTAAGTGTTTACCGAGTGTTACAAGGGGCCATGTTAGTCAGGGACAGAACTACACAAACATGTTGGGCAATGATACTATATAGAGGTTTGTACACAGGAGCAATCAGAGTGTTGACTGGGCCCAGGGCCTTAACCTTGACTGAGGCATATAATTTCCATGTTAGTCACGTTGTGCATGCGCTGCATTCAATAAACAGCAACACTGTCTTGCTCTTTTTTTTTTAAATATGTGAAAAGTCATTGCAGGACACATGCTCCCCTTTCAACTGATTAGAGTTTAGGTTGTTTTTTGTTTCTCTGGGAACTTATTATTTTGGATACTAAGTCAGGTGAAAAAAACCAGAGCAGCAAAAATGTATGTGTAAATAGGATTATCATGATAAAATTTGTTCTAACATTCTGTAGTTGTATTGATTATTTTTCAGTCAGTCAGAAGTGCTTAGCTGATCTGTGGCACAATCAGTAGCTTTTTGGTGTTTCAGCTACATTTTCTCTCTATAGTGATAGCATGAACTGAGCTAATCTTGCTCTGAAAGGATCCTGATCATTGTAAAAATGTAGTGAAAACACTCCTGATGCAGCATGAAATGTGGGAACTTGGGATGAAAAGCATAAACTTTTCTACTTGTTTTGAAAAATCAAGGTATGCCTTTCAACTTAATGAGTGCAGGTGAGTTCCAGACATTCTTCTGTCACTTTTTTTCTGGCACTGAAAGATGATGTCAGCCTACAGTGCAATGCTCTGATCAATAAGCACAACACCAGACCTACTCGAATTACTGGAAAAAACTGGAGATGTGAGCAACAATTCAGAAGTTTGAAACCATCAAGGCTAGGCCAAAACTACAAAATAAAATCCAAGTTATAATAAACCACTGTCATCTTTTTAAAGTCAGTCACATTTTTGTCTTCTGCAGACACAGATGTAATTCTTGTCATTCCCTTCATTCGTGCCCTTCAAGATCTTGATTTACCTCAATCTACCCTCCAAAAGTCACCTGGGTGAGAGACATATTCAGGTATTTGCCATCACTTCTCAGAAACTTCTTACTCTGCCCGTGTATCAGCATATCAGCATATCCTGTTACCAGCATTGCTGATCCATGATAGTCTCTCATCACTTGTCAGTCTAGTGGTTCCCACCACTAGTAACCAGCCAAATAACGTGCACTAACTACTGACTAATCATTTAAATTTGAACCCAGAAATCAACTGCACAAATTTAGATATCCTGCAGTAAATTGAAAAAATAATTTAGAAAGTTATTTAAAATTGATTCACTACATAGAAAAAGGCCTTGGAGGCAAAAAAAAAATCTTCTAAGCAGATGAATTCTCATTCTTCTGAGATCAGAGCTAGTAATTTATAGAAGATCATTATCGGCAAAACCGTTGAGGCAGAGAAAATCAATCTGCACATAGAGCTCTCCGGACAGATTTGTAACAGCAGAACAATTTTTGAGAGCGAGCACAGACAGCATCCTGAGCACGTTTTTAATCTGTTCTGCATGTTCTCAAATCTTGACATGCGGAATGCGATAACTTGATTGTACTCAGTAGTTTTGTCATTAATGAAGTTCTACAGTTGTTTAAAATCTTTAACTTCTTTTGCTTTGAGAGCAATTTGCTGAATACATCAGGAATGGTCTGTTTGCTAACTGCAGCTTACATTAGAGAATATAAACACACTTTTTAACTCACTCTCTACACTTTCTCTCCTGTGTTTTTGGTTTTGGAAAGGATGGAAAAAAAGACGCCACCCTCTAAACTCTTTAAATGCAGAGTATCACTATTACTACAGCCCCTTGCACACCACCTCAACATGTGGAGAAATCCAAAGACTGACACACATGCCGTGCCTACAGTTCTAGTTGTTAAGCTAATTGCTGTTTGGGGGAGAGTTAAGTGAACTGTCAATTGTCCCCAGTTCTTTCTGCCAGTCCCCAGTCACGTCATCATCACCTGCCTGCTACCGCTTTTTGGTTTTTGATTACCTGCCTGCTCCCTTTTTGGACTCAGCTGCCATCACTCACCTGTTTCCAATCCTTTTTCTGAATCAAGATCAAGTAAATTGCGTTTTTACCTTACCTGTTTAAGCATCTACACGACTCTTACCAGATTTGTTACAGATACCTGCACCGTAGCTGGATATTTATGCTCTTTTGAGCTGTGTGTGTGGCAGTCTTAGCTTGTTTATATTATATTGCATACTGTATGTATGTGTAGAATTCCTGTATTTTTATTGCGGTGCTTTGATCCCTTTTTGGACATATATTTCTTGAAAAAGATATTTTAATCTCAGTGAGACTTTTACTTGGTCAAATAAGGGAAAAAAGGGTAGCACACGATCTGTTGGGGTCAGATAATTTCTTGAGTTTTCTCTAATCTTGCTTACGGTAGTTCTGTTGTTTTTGTATTTGTGCCAGTAATCACTCGTACTAAGGCTTTTCCTGTGTGCAGCACATTACACTTTGGTTTGTTATTTGGTTATTTCTGTGGTTAGGAATATGATTGAATTTCTATCTCTTACTGAATAACAATGGATGCATGCATACAATTATTCAGTTATGGATAAATTCTTCCTTAGATTACTATTGATCGTTGGCTGTCTTACATAACTGTGACGTGAGTGTGTGTATGTGTGAGTATTTGATAACACAGACACAGAAGACAGAAATGAGAAGAAACAGTGATATATAAAAACACAAGTGTACAAACCACAACAAATAAAGTTATGAGATGATGGAAAAAGTCAAAGATTAGAGATGAGTAAAATTCTTTTTAAAATGTCTCTGATTTGACTTTGTAATCCTCATAAAATCTCATTTTATACATCATAATCACATTAGGTGTACTGTGTGCTGATGAATTAAAAAGTTTGGCTGTTTATGATTAATTTTCATGTGTAAGTAGGATATCTTGCACTTTTTTGTAATACCACCATAATATTGTGTCCTGCACCTCATCTCCTCAAACACAGAAAATAAAATAACTACCTTAAAGTTTTCTTGCCTGGAGTCGTGTTATATGTAGATCTGAATAGGTTCTCATTTTCTTTATTTTTTTTAGTTTTAGTTTTGAGTAGTAATTTGCATCTTAGTTTTTCCAACAGCAGAACTTTCTTCAGGCTAACGTTAGCTACACTAACATGTACACTTACAACAGCATTGGTAATTCTTTCCAACAATTAAAACTACCTATGTTAACGCTTTCCGGACAAGGTCTTTTTATAGACCGGCACCCCAACCTCTTAGAGCGGAGGTTGGAATGTGGTTTCTTTAAGCTAAGACCTCCATCTTTCCCAAACCTTAACCAATTTGTTTTAACCTAACCAAACCTTAAAGTCCCCCTCCACTCAAAAATATGTTTTTCTTCTTGTTCCTACAGTTGGATGTTTGAGCTTCACTGTGCAGAATGATGCATTCGCAGAGTTCGTTTTCACATTTATCTGCTGAAAGTGGAAAGTTTCTCTGAGTTCATTCAGAATGGAGAGAGTGGACTACAGTGAAGTAGGAGACATCTTGTGTCCATCAGTTGAACTGTGGAAATTAAAAATATTTGCATATTGACAGATTCTGGAATTTTTAATGAGTGAGAAAGAGTAGATGTAATTTTAAGGATTTTAACAAGATAATTTCACTTTTTTGGTGGAAAAACCATATCAGACACACATTATTATTCAAAGTAGAGTATATTACATACATCTTAAAACATATCTGGAAGGAATATTTAACTATTATGGTGAAAGATCAGAAAACAGTCATATATGCCATTTGACAATGTAACAACAACATATTCTGATACAGTTGGATGACTTGTTTTTGTGATTTATCTGTATTGCCTCAAAACAAGGCATTAAATGTATCCCATATCTGACACATTATGAAGTATTTCCTTTACAATGCACCACATCAGGAACATATTATAGTGACATGAATGACTGAATGTGTTTAATGGGTTATTGATTCTTAATTTTGTTATGCAGTCATGTCAGCTTCAGTTTTCCTCTCCTTCATGATGGTGGAGAGATTTTTTTTGTTGACAATCACTTCTTATCTATAAAAAATGCACTGACAGGATGAGATAGAAGCAGACAGAACAGAAGGAGACGTAGGAGTACAGCTCTGAGAGACAAAAAATTTTTTTTATTTATTCCCTGTATACATAAAAAAATCTTCAGTGCCCATGGGTCAATGTGAGCTGTTTTCAAGGTCTCTGCTCACCAAGCTTGAGCCTTTCTCATTGCATTTCAGTAAATGAATACAGGGTTCAGTAAGATGACTGGCAGAGCATTCAAGAGCAAATCAAAGTTTTAATGTTCTGACTAACAATGTCATCTTTTTTTTTTTGTTTGTTTTGACTGTTTGATTTTCAGATAATGGATTCTAAAATTATGCAAACAGAAAACAGTCTCACCATAAGGTCCATTCAGTAGTTTTTCCAGAGCTTTCAATCATATCACATGATCTTCCTCAGGGTTAGGATTGGGTTAGATGGAGTTTGTCCAGCTGTCATGGGATTCTATAAATTCAAGTTTCCGTTTTCTTCCATGTCAGATTAAAAGCTGATCACACTTCATCTGCTGATGAAGATCATTTGATATGATCAAAAGCTCTAGAGCAGCCACTAAATTAACCTTGTGATGAGATTCTTTACTCAACTGCTCTGTCCACAGTCAACAGTAAGTATGAACCTCAACAAATGTAAATGTAATGTCAAGCTTTTCTTCAGTATCATGCATGATTATTATTAATGTGAATTTACATGACATCATTATTTATCTTAAATATACAACTTCCTACATGCTCAAAGATGTGCATACTGGGTCTGAGGACTCCATAATTATCAGACAAAAAAGTAACAAAAAAAGCAAGGCACTTTTGGTTGGGAGAAGAATGATTTTATCAAATTGGAAAGTGTGTAAAGCCAAACTGCTTTGCAATAGCAAACTGGCGACAAGAATTTTTAATATTTTGATTTATTATGTATTGGAATTCCGACTGAGCACTTATTTGACTCTAACAATCATTCAGTTCCTTTAGATCAGGTTGAAAATAGTTTATTAGCTCACATATTTTGATTTCATTTAATTTATGAAAATGTGTTATTGTGAAGTACTCAACTCACAGTGATATTTTGTGTGTGCTTCCAGTATTTTTCTTCTCCTAAAAGATGTTTGTAGCAGAGTTTTTTGACATCATTAAATACAGAGTGATAAAAGTCAAATATATATCTAATATGTAGTCCAACTAGACATAGATCTAAATTCACTATATGATTATAAGAACTTTTTTTTGAGACATGTACCCTTCAAAAGTTGATCACTTTTCTCTGTAATGTAGACACCCTCTTCATTGTTTGTTCATTTTTTTTCTGTATCTGATGTGTACATTTTTTGCTCTAAATTGTATTTCTCTCTCTATGTTATAATGAAAAAATTGTAAATAAGGAAATAACATCGTTATTATGTCATGTCCTAATCAATGAGCGTGCATGTGTGTGAGATATCTGTAAAATCCTGAAAAAAATATTATAATAATCAATTTGTGACAACTTTTTTTGCAAAAGGCTGCTATAAACCTTTTATTGAAATGCATATTCTGTGAAACTTTTTAAAAAAAAATAGATAAATATATGCTGTATGTATAAAGTGTGATTGATCATCTTCAGCTAAATAGCTGTAACAGAAGTCTGTCGTTACCACAGATATCCAGTAGAGGTCTCTACTGCAAACACAGTGAAACAAGGCAGGTCAATACATAAGATCCTGCATTGAGCTTCACATATGAGAGCTAACACAATACAGGTTGTAATACTTTTGGATTTTTGTTTAAGATTTAATACTATTTTACTTACTGTAAACTTCTCTATTCAACGTTTGTTGTTTCTGGGACTTCGCCTTTGCAAGGTTTGAAACTATCATAACACTCTGATTTTACTTATTGGATTTTTTCTGTGTATACTGTACTGTATGACAGTTACAAGGCCAAAAATCAAATAACTACACTACGCCATTTCAGGGAAATAAAAATGAAATCATTGTGAATTTAAAAAAGAAAGGATTTGTGTTATTTATTGTTCAATAAGTGTATGCCAGAATGTGGAGAATTGGCCAACAGGGTGAAAAGGTCATTTCTCATTTCACTGTGAGTTCAGTTGTGATCGTGGGACAGTTTGGGGTCCTGAGTGGCTTAAAGCAGGGTTTTATATAGTTTGGACCAAACACATGTCCCTCCACATCAGCTGTGGAGTCAGCTGCATTAATAGGAAGAATACTCCTGACAAAGGAACGGTGTTACTGGGAAAATTGAGTAACTTTAGACTGAAGGAATACGCATGGTATACTGTACATTTCCAAGGTGTTACTGGTCTAAGAACACTTCTTCCTTCTAATTTCTCACACCACAATTAGTACATCACAAACTGAGCAATGTTTTCCTTTTTTGGTGATTCAATGTCCTGGAATAACCTTTTGAATATAGAGGCCCAGTTGATATTTTTTTAAGTATAATTTTGAGGCACATCCACACATTGATTATGCATTTATGTGACTCTCAACTAATAAGAAAATTCAGAAATATATTCCCATTTATGTGCTCTACAG
Source organism: Thunnus maccoyii (assembly GCF_910596095.1). NCBI lineage: Eukaryota > Metazoa > Chordata > Actinopteri > Scombriformes > Scombridae > Thunnus > Thunnus maccoyii. Next base: position 30,961,118 of record NC_056543.1, read on the forward strand.
TATTTACAAATGTAAACAAACCTACAGTATCAGAAAACAAAAGTAAACCGAAGCCCATTTCTACAGTAAAAAAAAAATAATTAAAAAAAACTGTAAATCGAAAAAAATGAGAAATCTACATATTGATTTAATTAGAATCTTATAATCTTAGAAACTTTTTTAACTTAGAAAGTCATAATTTAGATTTACTAAATCAGAGTTATGAGGCTATAAATCCAAATTAAGAAATAGTAACTCAGAGGTATAAAATAAAAACATGACTTTTGAAAATCTTGAAATACCATGTCAAAATTATGACTTTATAAATTAAAAATAGCTGACTGAGTCAAAATTATTAAAATTACTAAATCAGAATTATATTTATTAAACATAAATCACCAAAATTTTGATTTAGAAAGCAATATAACCTGCTTACTCATAAATTTGATTTATATCACGTTTAACTTAGGAAAGCCAAAATTTGCACTCTTTTGACGTTGTAGGCCTATTCTATCATTTTGATTTACCATGAGAATTACATTTTTTTAACCATCAATTTTTGTAATATCCTGTTATGAATGAGTCCATAAGCATGGACCTCCTTGTCTGAGAGTAAACTAGTTCTATAGTCCAGTCTAACATATCCGTGTCAGTCCTGCCCTGCAGAGGATGCCATCAGACACCGTCCTTCAGTTTTTTTCACCAACATCCTTTTTGATAGTCAGCCAGGAAGCAGAGAGAGTAGATCTCCTGAGAGACGGAATGAGACAAAATATCAGTCTGTGAGATGCACAGAACACATTTCTACCAGAAGTGTCTCTTAACCTTCAGTGTGATGCTATAGGAGGATTGTGGGAGAGGATACACGTGACTGAATCCGGTAAAGTGCTGCGGTTTGTCGGCAAGGAGTCGAGCAGGGAGACAGAGATGTGAGCGGTCCTGTCAGGTAAGATCACGTTAGCTGGATTTAAAACTCAAACACGGCATGTTGAGGGTAATTAGAGCTATGTTCGACTTTCTGGGGAGCTCGTCTGTCGGGGTCTAAACAAACTGACAAAGTATTTAGTCAGAGCTCTCTGTTTTTGTTTACAATGGCGTCGAATACTGCGTCTGATTATCGAGGTCAGTCAGTAAAAACACACATTAGCATATAGATGATGGTTATATTGCGCCTGTAGTTTCGTGTGTGATCAGACAGGTGGAGGGCTGACGGGCTGCAGCGGATCACCTGTAGATTCCGATAGTGTGAAAAATGTGACAATAGTGAAGCCAGGAGCTGATTGGCTGTGAGGTTTATGTAAAATAATACATATTAGCCTGCAGTAAGGTGAGTAATTTATGTTTAAAAAGCATGAAGCAGGTGATCCGTGGATTAAAAAAAAAAAAACATAGCCTAGAAGTAAATAAAAAGGTAAATCGAAAAAATCATTCTTTTAAACAGCAATACCACTGGTGTGCATTAAAGGATAAGGCTGGTGATTTATATGTTTCCTCTTGTCAACAAATCCCATGTGCAGAACCAAAGCAACAATGATTTAATCTACTTATAGCCTAAGTATTGTGTGTGTGATGATCTTATTCCTCTGTGCCGTAGACCTCCGTCGTTGTCCAAAAACTATTAAAAACATGTCAAACAGCCACAACGCTGCACTGGGTTCCTTCGTCCGTGAAGGCAATGGTTACTGCAGTCTGTTTAGAAACGGCTCCAAAGACTAATAACAAAGTCCTTCGAGAAATTTACAGGGTAGTAACCTACAAAGTCAAGAGGTTGTGATATGTAGCACAACAAGCTGGCAAAGCTCTGTAAACAGAGCTGTTTGCACATCCTCAGTGGTGTCTGCCGTACAAGGAACTGCTCTCCTGAGAGTGAAAATGTGATCGCTGTTATTAGTCTTTGGAGCTGTTTCTAAACAAACTACAGTAGCCATTGCCTTCAGGGTCGAAGGAACATCACTCAGTGCACACAATACTTGTAAGTAGATCAATTCATTGTTGGTTTGGCTCTGCACATGAGATTTGTTGACAATAAGAAAAAAAATATGATTATCTTTGAAGTATGGCGCTGAAGCTGGGAGGCTGTTAGCTTAGCATAGCTTAGCTGGTGGAGAGGAAACAGCTATAAAGACTGAATATTCAATATTCATTAGATGGACACACAGGAATCTTAATAAATGCTAATGTAAAATCCCTTTAAAAAATAAAATAAATACCACAAGATATATGAAATTATATTTAAAAAATATAAATATATTTAATAATATGTAAACAAAACTAACATTTAAAGGAATAGTTTGACATTTTGGCACGTATAGGGCTGACTCCCCCTAACATGACATATAGTTGTTTTTACATTACTATTTGTGTATGGATTAAACAAACAAGATGTGATTATTAGTGACCTTTAGGGCTGGTAGTAGGCCTATTATCTAGCTGTTTCCCCCTTTTCCAGTGTATGCTAAGCTAATCTAGTCACCACCTGGCACAAGCTCCATATGGAAAAGTTCAGTGTCTGGGGAAACACACTTTTTCACTCTGTTTCTGAGAATTAGATGAGAAGAGCAATACCATCCTCATGTCTGCGTTAAGAATGGAGCTGAAGCTTGGAGGCTATTAGCTTAGCAAAGCTTAATTGGTGGAGACCAAAACAGAGCTAAAAGAAAAGTGAATATTCAACAAACACAACTCCTAATAAGTGCTTATGTTGTGATGTCTGCTTAAAATAACACTTTTGGAGACAAGGTGTCTCCTACTTCACTGTGTAGTCCATTCTCAGTGTCCTGGGGGCTTCAAGTTTCCACACCTCACTTGTGTAAGTTGCACACTGGATCACGACTGGCTCCAAACAACTTGTGATGTCACATAATCAACTATGATTTAATATAAGAAAAATCTGCTTTGCAAATGTTTTTATGAGGAATGAAATGGATTTGACACGTTTGTCAGACACATAATGATTTTAGGTATTTTATATTTACATTCAGTAACACTGAATGTAAAAAAACCCTTCTTTATGTACAAGAAAGTCCAAAGGGCACCTTCAGTATGAGTGCACCATTTGAAACTTCCCCCTTTCAGTAGATGAATGTGTCTTCTAGTGTCCAACTCTGACACAAACATTTACTGGTCCCATCCTCTTAAATGTGAGGATGTGCAGCTTTTCTCCATTTTTTTTTTTCTCCGTTTTGAACTGTTGGTCTGAAAAAAAAAAATCAAGATGTCACCTTGAGGTCAGAGAAATTGTGACTTTTTTTTTTTTGCTATTTTATGACATTTCATAGACAAAAAATAACTGATAAATTAATTGATAATAAAATAATTGTTAATGGCAGCCTTAGTTGTTGGTAAATCAGTAGTTTTACAAACTGAATTTGAGAAAGAAAAACAATGGATCTGTTGCTTTGCATCATCTAAGTAAGTCATGACATCACTGCTTCTTCAAAATTGTTAGTTATATATTGTGACTTATCCAAAATGTTCTTAGTTTTTTTTCCATTTTATTATGGATGACTTGTACTTTGTGAAGTATTGAATGGTTGCTTACAGTTTGCTGAAGCAGCACTGTGGGCTACAGTTTAACTACTTAAAATGGGAAGTAAACTGTTGTGAACTGTTGAACTGTGACTGTGGGTTAGATAAATATGACTCCTCCATGGACAGCATATCAGTGAAGCTCCATAAAGACACTGCTGCTGCTGCTGCTGCTGCTGCTGGCTGTGTTTCCTGCACCAACGTCTTTACAGACTACATGCCAGGTTTTGAGGGCTTTGTAAATACCACAAGTAATGAAAAGAATGTAGACAACTTCACTGCCTGGTGCCAGTTCTCCTCATTACTGTCATCAGTGCCTTGCTAAAACAACACATCTCTTCATTTTCCAGTTCATTTTCAGTATTTGGCACTTCCCAGTCAACAGCGTACAACATGTGTCATCCACCTGTAGGAGGGTGTATGTTGGTCAGAGAATGGTATAACCATACAGGCTAAATGCTACACATGGCCATCATGTTGTAGATGATGTGCACAGAAGTCATAATCTGACAGATTCAGCTTAATTTATCTGATGTATGATCAGTCACTGGCTTGAAATGTGGAGCAGTGTGCACTTTCATCACTATGTTAAGTTTGACGCTGAGGCCTCCGACAGTCCTCGTCCGGATTTCTCAAAGATTTTTATCAGAAGTCAAACCATCTTGTTTGGCTTTTCCCTTTCCATTTTAAAAGTTAGTTTTCATTTTTTTTTCTATTTTTACTTTAAATGATCTCATAGTATAAAAGTGATGGTAACTCTGAGTGGTATGAATGCTGCTATTACGTCACCAGCAGGCTTTTATCAGATTCCTTCATTATAACTGTGTGATTCATCTACAGCATACCCTGTGTCCCAATCAGTGTGTGCACACTGGATACATGATAAAATGAAATACAATTATGGGCTTTGCCTAAAAATACAACACAATGTGGAAATTGAGCAGTTACTAACAGCCGATTATATAGTGGGAAAAAAATGTGGAGTTGTAAAATCTTTTCTGATTTGAAATTGGCCCCAGTTTCTTGAAGTCTGGATTTTTTCAAGAGGGAAATTTATAACTAAAATTTAAAAGTATATAAAGTATAAACATGAAATTAAGTCAAAGAAAGCAAGGATTTCATGCTGTTTGATGAAATGAAATTATAATGAATAGGTGTATCTTTAAATCCAGCAGATGGGGGATGTAAAAACAGGACTAGGTCAAAACCCAATATGTGGCTAGACTGTGTGTGAAACGCTAGAGGGCTTTTAATTTAAAACAATGGGTACAGGAAGTGGCGACATGAGATGACCAAGCCCCTAGGAGGTGCACCGGGCTTTGACTGAAGCCAACTGGCTGTGTTTGGAATCGCATACTAACGTACCGCCTACTACATACTCAGTCAATATGTACTGCATACTGCCTACTAACTGAACAATTAAGTATGCCATTACCAGCAGACTGTTCACACTGAACTATACTCAAGCAAGATGGTCATGTGACTGCATCACATAACTGTATTGATCACAACATCTGGTCTCACCCATCCAGCAGTCCCTTCACATCTGTGAAAGCAAATTCCCAAACAGGCCTTATTTGGATAAACTGACCACATATTGGGAATCTAAATGGTTACTTTGAAAAACTATTAAAACTTAATAGAGTGACATATTAACAGTCCTACAATGAAAATTACAAAATATTAATCTCTGCCATTGCTGACAGTTGGTGCAAAATGCATTCTGGGATACATTGGCAGGCGTTTGGCCAGCCACTGGTGTAACCTCATCACTCAGTCAGTCAGTCAGTCAGGGACAGACGTGTTTGTAGGGCTGGCCCTGCTGTCGCAGTCCACCAAAAAAAATGCAATTAAATTTAAAAATATTTAGGGTGAGAAAAAATAAATTGCACCAAACTCCCTTAATTAGAAATAAATTCAGAAATAAATAAATAAATAAATAAATTCATAACTTAAAGGTGATGTCTTCAGATTGCTTCTGTTGCCTGACCAACAGTCCAAAACCCAAAGATACTCAGTTTACCAATTAATGAGTGTAATGTGGCTTTGCCTGCAGAAATCACTTAAAACTAAAGCTTGAGGTGTAATACTGCCCTGTGGCTGAACCTTGACCCCAGGTAAACCTTCCCACCTGTCAACTGTGGAATCGCTCCCAGCCACCAGTCCTCTCTCTCTCTCTCTCTCTGTCTCTCTCTCTCTCTTTCTCTTTCTCTTTCTCTCTCTCTCTCTCGCTCTCTCTCTCTCGGACATGTCTTGACAAGCCGAGAAACACCAGGGGAGGGAGGAGACAAGAAAAAAAAAAAAACAAGAAAAACCGGAGAGCATGAGAAAGAAAGACTGAGAGGGAGGTGTGGGGTTTGAACAGAGGGAAGGGAAAGAGCCGAGGACATGAGAAAGAAAGGGGAATTCCATGCTGAAGCTGCAGTCTGGGATCGATGCTTGAAATCTTTAAGAGGAGTGAGACAGAAACTGTGAGGAGAGAAGACTGTAGCTGTAACTGGAAGACAGAGGACGACTCAGGCAGGGGAGGGGTGAGATACAGTGTCATTATATCTGTGAATAACATGCTGTCAGTTCCTCTCTTGACTCATTCTTTCCCCGTCTTTCTGATTACTGACAGAACAAGATCTCCAGGAGAGGCTCCATGAATGGTGGTAACTGTGAATCCTCCTCTTTGCTTTGCGGTGTCAAACCCAGCAACAAAAAAGTCAAGACAAATCCAAATGAAGAGGTGAAGCACTAGCTGACTTAACCTTTCGCTGACTCCTCTTCTTGTCAGCCTTACTCCTCTAGACCTGCAGGGGAAGGACAACTACTGATAATAATCACCTGATGCAACACTCTCGGGAACTGACAAACTGAGGAAATATCCAGGTCTTGTCCAGAGCTGTCACAAACTAGAGCTATCACCAGCTGCAGCTCAAACTAAAAGTTGGAGTAAAATTACTGAAGGAGTATGGGACGTGGAGTTCCGAGCACTGAGTTGTCCCCTGGATGTCAGACGCCCAGGAATCAATGAGCAGCAGCGGACTTGGCAGCAGCTCCAGCTTGCTTCAGGGCCGGCGTTTCTACTGTCGGGAATGGGTCCTGGACAAGCTGCGGCGTTGCCTGGACGCCCGCTCCATGCCGGGCCAGATGCCTGGGCTGCTGGTGACGGGGGGCCCCGGTGCTGGGAAGACTGCCCTGTGCACCGAGGTGGTGTGGCCCACCTCAAAGGCAGGGCTGGCAGTTGGGCTGGCATCTCGCTGCCTGGCATCCCACTTCTGCCAGAGGGAGGATCAAAGGAGTACAGTCCTGTGGAGGTTTGTCCTGGGCCTGGTTGAGCAGCTGAGGGCCTCACCTCTCCTCCCTCCTGAGTACAAAGAGATCCTGAACAGCCCATCTGTATCCTCTGCTCTGGAGCCTCTTGCCTGTCAAAGAAACCCTGATGACACCTTCAAGAGGTTTGCATATTTTTTAAGTCTTCACTCCAAAATTCTCAAAATGAGGATGTCATTTCTACCTTTTTTGATGTGACAGTAACAAGCTTGATCTTGAATAAGGTTTTATTGAAGCAGATTTGAGGGAAATTTGAAGGTTGTCAAATGAGAGGGAAAGAGGAAAGTTGCCAAAGGTGCACGGCGTGTACGTGCATGTTCAAGAGAGCAGCTTGATACAGCAAAATGAATGTGCAGTATCACCGAAAACCTGCGCCACAAGTTCTTGTTTTGTAAATGCTCTGTTTTCAACATTCGAGTGTTGTGACCAAAAACGTCCGGTGTTTGTAGTCATTATAGACATGATAAATAATTCATGATGATGTAATCTCATCTATTGTCAGCTTTAATCCGAGATCACTTTGATGACCCAGTTTTGTTACATATGCACTCACCTGAAAATCTTAACTGACTACGGTTGAAAGTAGGGCTGGGAGATATTTTAAAACAGTATCGCAATAAGAATAATTTTACACTATCAGTATTGTTGGGTAATATGTAACTGATAATATCCGATGAGGCGTAAGTTCCATGATTTAATGAAGTCATAAAACAACACAGCCGGTTATTATCCTGCTTATACGATGGCTAGTTATTATCAAATTAGTATATCAGTCATTTTATTTGTTTATTATTATTATTTATATTATTTTCATTATTGATTCATCTGTCATTATTTCTCGATTAACTGATTAGTTGTTTGGTCCATAAAATGTCAGAAAATTGTGAAAAATGTTGATCACTGTTTCCCAAAGCCCAAGATGATGTCATCAAATGTCTACTTTTGTCCCGACCAACAGCCCACAACCTAAAGATATTCAATTTACTGTCATAGAATACTAAAGAAACCAGAAAATATTGAGACGCTCGAATCAGAGAATTTGGAAATGTTCTTAAAAAATGACTCAAAACAATTAATTGATTATCAGAATAGTTAGTAATTTAATAGTTGGCAATTAATCAATTAATTGAATGATTGTTGCAGCTGAAATGATCTTTTATCATTAATTTAGAATGGCAAACAAACACCTACCTCATAGGTCTACACTTAAACTGAGCAGTTTCTTAAAGTTAATCCACACCTTCTAGCCAATCAGAATCCTGGATTTTCAGTGGCCATTGAATATGACACTATACACTATGAGAAATGGTGTCGACTGTCAGAGATTCTGCTATAACATTTATACCGAGGTAGATATCTTCTTTTTGCATCAATGTGATGAAGTACTTACATGTGTCAGGTATTTAATTTGCTGAATCGGCCCAAAAAATGTTCCTTTGTTCCACATTCACATATTAACACATATCATGGAGGCTTTTATCCATATGACCTGCTCCTAGATACTGGTATATATTACCATATAGAGAATGTATTAAAAAAAAAAATCATGAATAAAATCAATCAAACTGATGCATGAAAATTTTTTGTAGGTTGTTGTAAAACTAAAATAATTTGAGCTTTTATTTACAGTTTGACATCACTAATATGTATACACTAATGATCAAATTCCACTGAAAACTGATAAACAGATTAATTATCAGCCACAGTATCAGCAACACTGCAATAAAACGCCCATGTAGATAATTATAAAAAAATCTGCTCTCTGCCTAGAAAAATGAGTGAGTGAGTGTCAAACACATTGGCAGCTCCTGCTCATGTCGTGGTAAAAAGCCTGAACACTTTCCTAACCCATAAAAGCTTTAAGGCTGAAACCATTTTCTTCTAAATAGAGGTGATTCTCTGCAGGTGTTTAGACTGTCAACAAGCTGTCAATGTAAAGCCATGTGGTTCACTATCAGCGAAGTAAAGACAGGCAGAGACAGTCACAGGAAAAAAGACTGCACCACCTATTCTTCCTCGTCTTATATTTATTCCTCCTCTCATAATGCAGCCCATTCACTGCACACACAATGGGCCTCCAGTGTGAATGAATGCTACAGTGTTATTTACGACACAACATCCTTTCAGAGAGGGGGGGAAAAAAAGAACAAAGAGGTGAAAAATGCCTCCCCTACCCCGGTGACTGTCTCAGCTGCAGTCAGTGAGGTCACCCTCCTCACCAGGACTTTTTCACTCTCTCCCGGTGTGTTTACTCTGCGATGAGTTGGAGCCCTTTTACACTCCTCCCGTGTTTGCTCTTCTCTGGTGTGAAGTACCGAGCTGGATTCCACATTCCCCTCAGACTGGCTCACAGCCAGCAGCTGTTTGTGTTTGGAGCTCTGCGGGCGAAACGCCGCCATGTGAGAACAGCCGTTGACAAACTGATGAAACACAGGCTTGAATTGGCAGTGAAAGGGCGTACATGGGCCGTATGCCTTGAGCCCGTTGGTAGCTCTCTGTAGTCACCAACTCGTTAACCCTTCGCTGAACTTTAATGTAATGCCTGACCCTCTGCCTGGAAGCTTCTGCCTTTAGATTTAAAGTTCAAAAGGTTCCTCTCTTTCTGGGAGTTCAAATCATAACGGCAGAAACTCTTGTGCTTTCTCCTCTGATTGCTGATTTGGGTGTGATACAGGTCACTTTCACACCTATACTGTAGTTTGGTAAATCTGGTTCATTCTGTGAAGCTTCCTTCTTGCAAAGAAATAATTGATTATGAGCATAGTTGGCAAGACTACAGCTGGACTTCATACTGTACAGTATGTGATAAATAGTGATGTGAAAATCCTCACAGTCATGTGCTGACATACATATCTGATGCCATGGCTACCATGTGATCTTTCATATTTTTATAGATTGCTTATTCAGATGGTTTTCTTTTAACTTCACAGCAGTTGATTAAATAATGGTAAAATCACATATCTACTATCATAAAATTTGGTAGTTGGACTATTAAGCTTTCACACCACCAATGATTTGCACCAGAGTTTGCTTAAAAGGGTACTCCACTGATTCAGCGTTGCTCTCCTATAACACTAAAGATAGTCTTTTTTATTCCGCACATTCTTCTTCCTTGTCAAATCCTGGCGCCTACATTACCCACACTGCTGACAGTTTGATTGGTGATTCGGGTGTGTTATGCTCGTAGTGATTAATATAGCCTCAAGTGCTAAGTTCAAGCAGAGATGAGGAGCAGGCTACAGAGGGCTGGCAACCTCACTTCTTTATAACTTCACACCTCGACATTTTAAAAAAAAAAAAAAAATTAATTTTCAAGCTTGTAATCTTCAGCCCCAAATGATGCAAGTTATCAGATTTTCTACATCTCCTCTGGAGCTACAAAAGGCTTTATACAACTTTTAGGCAGTAGTACACCTTGAGACCTGTAAACAAACTTTGATGGGTAAAATTGGTGGTGTTCTCCTTTTAACAGCTATCACACCAGCCTAAATGAACCAAACCAAACAGACAAATGCACCAGATTTTGTTTGAGCTACAGCTAACATGTTACTGTAGGTGTGAAACTCACCATTTTGTAGACTCTCCTCCTGCCAACTCTGCTACCTGGCTCGACGAGGTTTTCAAATGTAAACATTGAGGAAAAGGTGGAGTGTATGAACACCAGCTATGATCCCAACCACACAGACAAGCTGGACCATGTCTGTGTTCATTTCTGCATCCATCTCAACATTGGAGGAAACACCAAGGTAAACGTAAAGGGATTGAACACAAGCTGTTATTCTGGCCACATGGAACTTTTCTCAAGCATCCTGCTAGCCACTGTACAGGTGTTGGATAATAAACCAGATGACCTCCGTGCACAGATCAGTTGCCAACAGGATATCAGGAACTGTAATGTCCTTTGGTTCACTGAAACTTGGCTAAATCTCGGAATACCGGACAGCGCCATTCAACCAGGTGACTCCTTTTCTGTATTTGACAGAGGATTCTGGCAAGAAAAAAGGAGGAGGCGTGTGCTTTATGATGAATAAAGATTGGTGTGACAATGGGAATATTGAAATGCTATCCCATTCCTGCTCACCTGATCTGGAGTTATTGTCAATCAAATGCAGACCGCACTTTCTACCAAGGGAATTTACATCAGTCGTTATCACAGTGGTTTACAACCCACCACAGGCGAGTACAGAGGCTGCCCTGTCGGATCTTTGCCGAGACTTGAACTGCTCACAGATTGGTAATCCTGATGTTGCGCTCATCATAGCTGGAGACTTCAAACAGGCTAACCTTTAGAAGGTTATGCCAGACTTCCATCAACATATTGACTGCGCCACAAGGGGAGTAAACACTCTGGATCACTGCTACACACCATTCAAAAATGGCTACAGAGCAGAATTGCTACCTGCGTTTGGGAAAAGCGACCATGCAGCCATCTTGCTGAGGTCAAACTATGTAAACAAACTATGATGCATGCCCCCAGTGATGCGAGAGGTCAGGAAATGAGGAGGCCAGTCAGCGGCTGCCCTACAGTCTGCACTACATAAGCGGTCTTTAGCACGTCCCAGGACACCACTGTTGACGTCACCGATGACATCAGTGGATTCACTGAGTCTGTGGTGGATTTAATTTGTGAAACAACAGAAGCAACTGTACAAAAAACTACAGTTAAATCATTCCAGGACCAGAAACCATAGATTACCAAAACCATCTGGGATGCCATAAACACACACACTGCAGCCTGTGACTGATGGACAATTATAAAGCAGCCTACAATGTAGGAAGAGCAGTAAAGGAGGCAAAAGGGGACTACGGGAAGAAAATGGAACTACAATTCCAGGAGGGCAATCCCAGAAGCATGTGTCAAGGTCTAAGAACTACAATATGACAGATAGTGGACTTTGGGAAGAAGCAGGGAAGGAATTATGCCCCCCTCAATATCAACGGGTCCTCAGTGGAGAGGGTGGACAGCTTCAAGTATCTTGGTGTCCACATCACTGAGGGGCTGACCTGGGCACTGCATACTGACTCGGTGGTGAGAAAGGCAAGGCAGAGACTGTTTCAACTCAGACACTTCAGGAAATTCCAGGTATCCCCTCAAATACTGAAGAATTTCTACTGCACCATTGAGAGCGTCCTGACGGGGAACATCACTGCCTGGTACGGAAACAGCACCGAACAGGACTGCAAGGCCCTGCAAAGGTTCGTTCCGCTGAACACACAATAGGCGGTGCTCTACCCCGCCTAAAAGATATTTACACCAGGCGCTGCAAGAATAAGGCTAAGAGAATTATTAAGGATCCCAACCCGGATAACGGCCTTTTCTCCCTGCGGCGGTCGGGAAGAAGGTGCCGGATACATCAGGCCAGCACTGAGAGGCTCAGGAAGAGCTTCTGCCCTCAGGCTACTAGGATCCTAAATGAGGTCACTGCCTAAGACTGCCCCCCCCCCCCAATCACATACATATATTTATCACTATTCCTATTCTATTTAAACTCTTGCACAAATTGAAGGAACTGACATTTACTTTTAGTATTTTTATATTGTTAGTCTGTGACTCATTGTTAGTGCTGCCTATCTTGACCAGAGCACTTTTGAAAAATAGATTTTTTTTAGATTTCTTTCATCTGAATAAGGCTCTCCTGGTCAAGTATAGTTCAAATAACAATGGAATAATAAAATACATGCATATCATTAAACGGTGTAGTGTTGCTAAAAAGGAATTTTATTGCCAGGTCATCTCTGCCTGTAAAAAATAAGAAATAAAAACAAATCTATAGTTTTCTCACTGATCTTCCCTCCTGAACTTAGCTCAATAGCAATGCAATTTTATGTATATAAAACCTTAAAATGCATGTAACATGTATAGAAGAATATAATAGATTAATTACAAGAAAAAGCAACAGTTACAAAAGAAGAAAGGATACAAGACAACCCCCCCACCCAGCCAAATACAGTAAAGAACCAGACTTGCACAGATACACATATACAGTCAGGTGCACACAAACAGTAAGTCTTCATGAGTCTGAGGAAACAGAAAAGCTTTTGTTTTTGTTTCTTGAGAACAAGACCAAAGTAATCTGGGTCTAATTCTAGGTTAGAAGTTAGAAGATGACTTAAGAGGTGTGACTTGGCTGTAGTCAGTGAGCAGGTCAGAAATAAACTGGGCAAAGTTAATTCTGTGTTGCACTAGGAGCCAGTGAAGTGATTTAAGTAATTGAGTGATATGTTTGGCAGAGAGCCAGCCTCCTTATTTTGAGAGGTTTGATTGTAACATGCTCCTCTGCACAAGTCCAGATAAAGTTGAGGGTCACCCACAAACCCACAATCAGGGTCATGTGGGCTAGATGGAGAGGAAAACCTCTAACAGCAATAAAAGGTTCACTTCCTCTTCTGTAGAACTGAGTATATGCCTGGAGAGGGAGTGTCACTTTAATCAGATGACTAAAGCAAACAGAGGTATGATAAGCTTGTTGTGACCCAGAAGTAGCTGTGACCCAGGGCAGGGTTTAAAGCTGCTTTTAATTGCAGGATATGCTCAATGATAAAAGTCAAGGCTATTGTGTTGTTTAAGTAATGAAATGATTCACTGACATTAAGGCTTGGTCTTTAAATATTCTCTAAAGAAGTTTAATGTGTAAGTAACTGGCTAAAGAAACATACTATACATCAGGATGAATCATGTTTTGTACTGAAAAAAGTAAATTATTTTAATTCATCATATAAATTAAGCAAACATGTCAAACATTTGCTGGATCCAGTCTCTCAGATTTGAATATTTGTTTCTTTTCTCTGTTTTACGTCATTGTGAATTGAACATCTTTGAATTTTGGACTGCTGGTTGCATAAAAAAGGCCATTTAAAGACATTACCTTGGAATGTGGGAGCTTGGGGTGGGCGTTTTTGGCTGGACCGCAACAGCGCGGCCAACCCTATAACGCATGTCCTTGAGTAAGTGACTAAGTGAATGATGAAGTTACTTTGATCTCAGTTTAGTGAGGGGCGGCTGCTCTGAAGGTGAGCTTGATTTTACTGTAACTGCGATAACTGGACGGAGGTAAGCCTCCTGAATTTGCGCCCAATTTATAATTTCCACTCGACTGAGAAAGAGGCAGAAAAAAGGCACCCAGAGGCATGAGAGAGAGCGCAGAGTTAAAGCACCCCAAATAACAATCACTCTAACAAAACACTCAATACAGAGTGAAAAACAAGAGACATCCGCAGAGTGAAACAGATGACAGAGCAGGGGGAGTTAATAATAATTAGAATACTTATAATTAGAAGTAAAATCAGTTCTCTTTCAAATCAAACATCCCAAGATATGAGTGGAAAGTGTTGTTCTTGCAACTGCATTTATAACCTCTTTTTTACTCAAATGTAGCTTAACCATGTCATGTGATATGTTACTTCAGTACACTTTAACAATAAATATTACTGAGACCACAACAGAAAATTACAGATGAACATTTAATATCTAGGAATTCACATTATTGACACTACCACTGACTGTCCCTGTAACACACTGGCCACAATCACACAGCCATATACTAGGTTTTGACCTAGTCTTGTTTCAATAAAAAACAACATATCAATAGATGAATCAGTAATGAAAATATGCTGCCAAGTAGCCTCAATGAGATTTTAAAAAAAATGTTAATCGGAAGTGTGAAATGACCACAGTGGTTCCCTTAGTTTTTTTATAGGGGTGATGGGCTACCTGGCTTGAAAGACCACCTCTACTAACATCATAAAAAAAGTAAAATATATTAACCTTCAGCAGAAAAGCCCAGAGGCAATATATCACATAGTTAATGTCATATATTTAAAGAACGTGGCTGTTGTGTAGGCTGTCATCCAATGACTAAATTCATCGTGAAACGAGATGCGTCAGGATATGGGTGGCTCACCGCCTCTGCTGAATCATTTCTTGGTGATATCTTATCACCAATAAACGATGCAGCTCTTCCTAACAAGTGACATTAAATTACATTTCCAGTGTGTGGGAGTCAAATATATAAATTGTATGTATGAAGTTGAATGGACCTCATTGTTCTTTGAGTCTTTCAGATCGAGGTGCAATTACTAATGTAAGAATTTTGATTGCAACTCAAACAAGGCCGATTTGATTGAAGTATCATTTACATTTGAAGTCTTAATCATTATGGATGACTCATCTTACTGTACCTACTCCCTACGCACATGTTAATCCTGAAACTGATATGTAGTTACTGACCTCAGCGTGTTCAGTTGATGATCCTGCAGCTTTAAGTTACTCTTTCAGTTTCACAGCTTTCCACATTAGCCAGCTAACGTTTTCATGTATTTCTGGCATAGCAGCTTTGTTTACAGCTCAGATGACCTCTTTCCAGCGCTTTATAAACACTTCTGGAGCTGTTTCCTTCCTGCTAGTGTAACCGCATATTCTGCTTTTACAAAGTTGGAAACTTTGCTCATTTGGATATTATTAGGCATTAACATCCCATATGCAAAATGCTCTGTTGATCATTTTTAGGCTGAAAAGTCTTTTTTCATACTATGTTTTTCACAGATTGAAGGTTGTTTCATTTTTTCTTTTTAATCTTTTTTTGGTGACTAAAGGTGACTGGACCCTTTAGTCATTCTTAAACATAGACATTAACACTAATAACAGTACACATACACACACACCCTATGTTTATTGCAGGATAATTGACGGGAGTTCAGCCTCTATGTAACCCATTTATACCAGACTGCTGTCACAGTTTAATTGCTGTTTGTCACCTTTAAAACAAGATCCTCTTCTGCATGTGTTCTGTACAAATCACTGCTGAACAGAACACAGAATTAAATCAGAGTCGGTGCACATATATTAACTAAACTTGTAGTTGACTTTCTAGTCAGTAAATGTGATGTTTGTAATGGAGAATCAGCATGTCACTGTGCTGTAGGTACAGTGGTGTCTATTTGTTTATTGACACTAATATATTCATTAAATGCAACGTATCAGATTTTATAAGGGACTCCGTTGTTATCTGTGGTGTTTTTACAGTCCACCAACCTCTACCAAGATAGACAGTCAGTCCATGTCTGACCTGAGAAATACTGGAAACTAACAAATAAGAAAGATAAACATCAGGAAATTTAAGATTTTTCTTAATTTGTTCATTTCATGAAAAGATTCTAAAAGCTTTGATGCTTGAGGATGTTAGAAGTCAATGTTAGTTTTCATTATAGGATTAGAATCAGTAATCCATTAATTATATCTTCTCAACCCTGACCAGGTCTAAGATCTCCCACTGCTTAGCTTTGTTAGGACAGGGTGAACAGCGCTTTCTATAATAACTAGGATTACTGCATACTCAGCACCAGTGTAGGTGTTAGAAAACAGTTGATTTTTGGTTTTGGCTCAGGCACATTTCTACTGCAGCAACAGTGGCCATCCGGCAGACGTTATCTTCGTTCTCAAGAGCTCCCACTTCCTTCATACAACTCACACTTCCATGATGTTGTGATGAGGTTTTCATTCTCCAGCAGCTCTGTACCTTATGTTAGCTGCAGGATTTCATTCTCCTCATTTAAACTTGCCTCAGGTCTTAAGTCTAGGTGTAACTGGAATCCAAGAAACCCTTTGTTGTTTGTGCTTCTACACTGGGTTCATTCATTCATTTTTACATTCAGGACTTGCATTGCTTGTCCTTCCGCTCTCTCTCCCTGCCTTTCCTGCCCCGGATCTGTCTAACAAGAAGCAGGAAAGACAATTCTGTAAACTAAGATAATCAGTTAATCAGTGAATTCCACCTGCATTATATACAATGTATGTATTATGTTTTTATTTAATTATTGTATTGTTTTAATATTTTAATTGGTTTGTGAAGCGAGTTTAGGCTGCAACTGTGCATGAAATGAGTTACTATTATTATATTTGTTATTTGGTCAGGAGTAAAAGGAGTTACAGTAGTGTACAGCTAAGTGAGAGGAAATAAAGCTTTGACTTCGAGCATGTCACACTGAGGAAGTTTAGGATTTAAAGGTCAGGAAATGAATGTAGTCTGTGGGAGGACCTCAAAGAGAGATATAAAAGTATGCAGTGGTATGTGAAGATTGTGTGTGTGTTCATAACCTGTGTACACATCAACCCACATGTGTGTATGTGTGTGAGTGTGGCCAGGGTGAAGCAGGACATTTCAGAGGTTCCATTAACCTGAGTCACCATCAGATCACAGCGGGACGTTGGTGCTGATTATGCTCAATAAAGACAGTTACACTGTGATTTCATTTTTTGCCAAACTTAGCATTTGTTTCTGTTTTTTCTTCTTCTTCTTCTTCTTTTTTGGCTGTTTCAGTGCTTCTCTCTTAGCCAGATCTGTCTTGAAAAAAAGATTTTAATCTCAACGAGACATTTACTTGTTTAAATGGGGGAACATTTTAAAATAAATTAAATCATGCTCTAATGTTTAATTGCAGTAGAAGATATTACAGTATTTTACATCATAGCTGTTTTATAAAGTTAAAGGTTTGAGGTAAATGCTCTTACAGAATCTCTCACAGTGCCCTCAGTAAAAAGGAGGGTGCCAAATTCAAGCCATCACTCGGGCTAAGGTCAGTTGTTAATTTCGTAAACTATAGCTGATAGAAGCATCTTGCATTGATTGTCAGTTGGCCCTCTTGTGATGTTTGTTCGACCGGAATTAGGAAATTAGTGTAGCTCTGTGTAGAGTTGTTTTATGCTATTCACACTGACTGTATCTAAAAGGCTGAGAGGTATGCTAAGATTGTTTCTAAAATATCTTAAATGGAAAATGAAAGTAAAAAGGCAACAATACCTGTCTGTGCTTGAATTGGAATTGCCTGAAGTCATGGCAAAACTGCTGCCTGCATAGTGATGGAATGATTTCATGTAGTGTCACTGACTTTATATGCGAGAGGTTTGACTTGCTGTGTTTATCTGTCATGTAATCACACTGCAGTCAGTATAAAAAAAAAAAACAGTCAGTTTATGTCTTTTCACTCTCTATCGCTCACCCACCTCCAATTTTTGACTTTCATCTCCCTCATCTGTCCACGACTCCTGCATTTTTTTATACGGATGTTTTAAATCTTTAATCTCTTCCTCTGTTTCTGTTTCTTTTCTCATATGTTCATAGATCAGTTTTGGAACCCCTGTTGGACCTTCCTCCTCCTGCCCAATCGCTGATGCTTGTGGTGGACTCCCTGGATGTAGGATATGGGATGGGAGAGGGAGATGGAAAGAGCGGCTCTATCGCAGAGCTCCTGGCTGCCAATCAACACCTGCTGCCTGGCTGGCTGCTGCTGGTCTGCTCTGTCCGCCGCCACAACAAGGCTATCTGCAAAATGTTTTCAGGTATGAAGAAAGAATGACTCATCTTATAGTGTGTTGCACTTTAAGATAATATATTGTAAATATGAGTCTGTGAGGGGATAGTCACGTATGTGGTAGATATCAGGCAGTCATGATCAGACGGTGAAATCACTATTTGAAATGATTGTTTTCTTATTTGATCAAATTTGATCACTTATCAAGTCATTTTTAATAACTATGGATCGACATACAATACACAAACAATAGCTCTAAAAATTACTGTCAAGGCACACGGGAGATAGCCCTGATCATGATGTCCACATTCTGTTTTACTCATCATGATAAAATCATTATTGCAGGTGATCGTAACATTCACATTAACTCTGCATCCAATGATTGTGCAACTACTGATTAAAAAATACAGTTATATGCTAAGGCTTAAATCAGTGGCTACAGTTCTGATGAAGCAGGTTTGTGTACACATCCACATTTTGAAAAAAATGTAATGGCCTTAAAAAAAACAGAAGATAAAAATACCATTATATGGTTGTCAATAAGAAATGGATTAAGAAATGGATAGAAAGGCCATGCTAGGCAGAATGAGGAAAGAAAAAGCAAAAATGCAGATCCTAATGTTATTTCATACAGTAGATTCTGGTGATTTTAGCATTCCCTGTGCCATCTGCTTTCTTATTTTGGTAGTTTTGAACAATTTGTTCACAGTATCACATGGTGATTATCAGTGAGAGACAGATTGAAAAACCAAATTAGCATAATGTAGGACTGATAAGAGTCTATACCAGACAAATATGCAAAACTATCTTTCTGTTTAAAAAAAACTGTTGCTATCTCCTTTGTTGTAGGTTTTCGTAAGCTCTGTCTGGATGATCTGCGGAAGCCCCCACCGGTCCGCGATGTGCAGCAGTATATCCTCTGCCGGCTGGATGAAGAAGCAGCACTTCGCCGCCAGCTCACCCCTGACACTGCTGACATGCTGAATCTGCTGCACATCAAGAGTGGCGGCTGCTTTCTCTTCCTTGAGCGTGTGCTGGACGGCGTGGCAGCTGCCCTAGTGGGTCTGCGGGAGATCCGGGACATCCCCGGGACTCTCAATGGCCTCTACCTTTGGCTGTGCCAGAGACTCTTTCCCCGGGGGCTCTTCATCTACATAAAGCCACTCCTTAATGTGCTCTTAGCTGCCCCGAGGCCCCTCACACCCCAGCAGCTGTTCACAGCAGCCTGGACACATGACACCTCTCTCAGCATCCAGGACTTCCAGAACAAGCTCCGGACACTCTCTCCACTCTTAATTGATGGCCCTGGGGGCAGCAAACTACTTTTTCATGCCAGCTTTGCTGAGTGGCTGACAGATGTCAAATATTGTACACAGAAGTACCTGTGTAGCAGAACAGAGGGTCACAGCATGCTCGCCATGGCTCTGACTCTGCAGGGACCCCACTTGGACATTGAGGACACTTGCCAGCTAGCCACACATTTAGTTTGCTCAGGTCACCATAAAGATAATCCTTCATTATTGGCACTGTGGATGCTGTGGGCAGGTGTGCCTGCTGTTACTCCTAGCTGCAGCAGTGCCCTCAGTACATCCTTAACTCAGCCTCCTGTTGTGGTCAGTCAGGAAGTCCTCCAGCTGTTAATGAGGAGCGGGCTCATCTCTACAGCCTGTTTTACAAATGCACACCCAAGTGTTGGAGTGCTTTGTATAGGTGAAGATGGAACTAATGGACAACAGGTATTTGAAAGGGAGGGCTCTATAAAGAAGCTGCTGGACAGTGGGGTGTCTGTAAACCAGTTTGGTTCTACAGATGGACAGAACTTGCTGGCCAGTGCAGCCCTCGAGGGTTCTGCAAATGTAGCCAAACTTCTCCTGACACACGGATCTGATCCACTGATCAGTGATCATCAGGGTCAAACGCCACTGACCTTGGCCTCCAGGCAGGGCCATGTTGAAGTTTTGTCTGTGCTTCTGGAATGGGCCAAGAACCAGCAGCCAGAAACTGCAGTGCGGATGATGGAGCATGTCGACAATGAAGGCTGGACAGCACTGCGCTCTGCAGCTTGGGGAGGACACAGCGAGGCAGTTAGGCTTCTGCTGGATGCACGAGCAGATGTGGATGGATGTGACGGTGAGGGCCGGACTGCTCTCAGAGCTGCAGCCTGGGGGGGTCATGAGGAAACAGTCCTGACCCTGCTGGACTATGGTGCACAGGTTGACAAAGCTGACAGCAAAGGCCGGACACCGCTTATTGCTGCTGCTTATATGGGACATCATGAAGCTGTGGAGATATTGCTGGACCACAATGCAGAAGTTAACTTAGCTGATGGAGATGGGCGCACTGCCCTGTCAGTTGCTGCCCTCTGTGTCCCTACAGCAGCAGGGGTCAAAGGTTATGGGGAGGTAGCAGGTCGGTTACTGGAGCGTGGAGCAGATCCAGGACACAGAGATCATGATGGAATGACACCACTGCTTCTTGCAGCCTATGAGGGCCATGACGACATAGTTGAGCTTCTGTTAGAAGCTGGTGCTGATGTAGATGAGACTGCTGGCCCTGATGGCAATGCCCCAGCTGCAGCTGCTGTTACTCCCCTGCTGGCTGCTGCAGCAATGGGCCACATGAAGACAGTGTCACGGCTGCTTTTCTGGGGAGCAGCTGTGGACGCCATTGATTGTGAAGGCAGGACGGCACTCTGCCTGGCAGCAGCAAGGGGCAGCACTGAGGTTGTCCGCGCCCTCCTGGACCGAGGCCTGGACGAGAACCACAAGGATGACCTCGGCTGGACTCCACTGCATGCTGCTGCCTGTGAAGGTCATCGAGCTGTGTGTGCTGCTTTGACAGAGCGAGGCAGCATGGCACGTGTCGGAGAGATGGACATTGAAGGACGTACTCCTCTTATATTGGCTGCCCAAGAAGGTCACTGGAGCACTGTCAGGCTGTTGTTGGACAGACGTTCTCCTATTGACCATAGGGCGTACGATGGACATTCTGCTTTGAGTGCTGCTCTGCTGGAGAGCCATGCTGAGGTGGCAGAGCTGCTCATGAGGCGAGGGGCTGACACTGATGTCCGGGACGCTGAGGGACGGCCTTTACTCTACCTCCTGGTGTTGGAGAATCGTCTTGAAATGGCTATGCTCCTCATTGAGAAAGGGGGGGTGCCCCTGGAGTCCCGAGATTCTGAGGGCCGTACAGCGATTCATGTGGCCTCCTGGCAGGGATGTGTGGAGATGGTAGACCTACTTTTGAAGCATGGGGCGAACCCCAATGCACAGGATACAGAGGGGAGACCACCAATGCATTCAGTGGCTTGGACAGGGCATGCTGAAGTGGGATGTTGTCTCCTAGGAGCCAGTGGAGTCAATATAGACCTTGCTTGCCACCAGGGAGCAACAGCTCTGAGCATCGCTGCCCAGGAGGGACATGCTAACATTGTTGCAATGCTTCTGGAAAGAGGTGCAAATCCCAACCACATGGATAAATATGGCCGTAGTCCAGTCAAAGTGGCCGGGAAACACAGGCACTTCAATATTGTCAGGCTTTTGGAGAACTATGGAGCCAAGCCATACCTAGGCCTGCTGCCTCACTCCAGTACTGTCTCCCCTGCAAAACCCAACAAGATCCCTTCCTCAGGCATCTCAGAGAGTAATGGAGGTGAAGCCGCAGCTGCTACCTCCTCCTCTTCAGTATCTTCTCCAGGCTCCACTGCAGAACGATTTCACTCCATGCAGAGCTCCCAGACCTCATCTACCTGCCACTCGCTAGCCACGGTGCAGACAGTTCCAGCTGACAGCCTCAGCTTTATCCAGCAGATCCAACAGCACTCACTGCCCCGCAGTCGTAGCCGTCCGTCTACCCTCCCTCCAGGGAGCTCAGGCATGGGCAGCCTCCATGGAAGCAGCCAGAGGCATCCCAAAGGCAGCCCTCCCCCTACTGTTTGCACAGTGACTGCCATAGTGCACAACTGTGAACTGCCTCAGAAAGGCTTGTCATCTGGACTTGAATATCATGACAAAATGAACAAACAAAACTTAATAACAGCAGACAGGACTACTTACACAGGTGGTAAATGGCACTCAGTCATGGCTTCCCTGGGGATAATGCCAGGGCAAGACAGCCCTGCAGTAGGTGCTAAAAACAGAGAGAATCCCCCTCTTGGCTACCCATACAGGTTACAGAGCCCACTTCAAGGGGAAGCTTGGGATTCTTTACCCCAGAAGAACATTTTGTCACCTTCTTGCTACAGTTTTACGCCAGCCCCACCTTGTAGTGCCTTGCCAGAGGATGTTATGGTCACTATGACAACCACAGACCCCCAGCTTAATCTTAAACAGGCCATCAAACTGCAGTTTGAAGGTCCCACCAGTTCAGCCTTATACAAAAGAGAGACACCCTTGTGACTGGTGCTCAAGTAAGTGACTTAAGTTAGTCATTGCTATACTTTCTTCACATACATTTTTCTTTTACTTTGTTAGAATATGTGGATTAGTGCTGAAACAATTAGTTAATTGACAGTAAAACTGCCAAATACTCTCTGGTTCCAGTGTCTCCAATTTGAGGATTTGCTGCTTTTCTTAATTTTAAAAATGATAAATTAGGGTTGAGTGATTTAGTTATTTAGAAAAACGTAATCAATAATGAAAATAATCACTAGTTGCAGTCCCAGTGTTGTTCTTTACAGGTTATTTTGTGGTATCAAAACAATAATAGTTTTCTCTGGTGGCATACATTCAGAACATTCTAAGGAGTCAAATATTTAATGACATTATCTTGTTTTTTTCACAGTTAAGGGGAAGGTGGTTTTCACCATGTACAATGACTTTATGGGTTCAGATGAGAGAGGAAGGAGAGAGGTGATCTCTTTCTCCACCCACCTTCAGAAAACCAGAGGAAGAACGAACTGAATGACATCAAAGCTTACTTACATTCCTGCCTTTCCATTGCCTGTTGTATATGTTGAACAGGGCTCTCACAGACAAGATGATGCTGATTTGTTTAAAATGTAAAGCACAACTGTGTTCATTTTCAATGTGGATCTTATTTTCCCATTTTTGTCATAGTGTCATCAGCACCAGAATGACAAAAAGACTTTTTCTTATTTTGTTTTAATTTATTTGGCCCTATAAGACTGAGTCTAGAGCCATATGTTTTTAACAAGACACTGTTAGCTCTATAGTGACTCACTGTTATGGGGAAAAGTCTCCAGGTTATGTTCTGAATTGTTCAAGCAGTAAACAACTTTGTTTAAGAGCTTTAAGCATGTGGCCTTGATCTTTATTGAAGCCTTTGATATTTACTATAAACTGGATTACATCCCCCATACATCCTTTGCTGACAACCAAAAACAGTTTGCAGAAAAGCAAACCAACCAAAGCCCAACCCAGTGCGGGGTTTATGATACAAACTATAAAAGACAGCCAAGTTTACTGAACCAACTTGGCTCTCTCACAGTGTGCCTGTGAGCAAGCTGGAAGGAAAATGAAAATTGGACTATAAAAACTGAGGGTGGATGTAGGAGGGTTGTTAATTCCAAACTCGTATGTGGCCTAAAGACATTTCTAGTTCTTTATCATTTTTCATTGGATTAATATTTAAATACATTCATTAATTAAAATGGCAAACTGTGCCGTAATTATCTACTTTGCCCTGTGTGCTTATTTGAGACTGCATGTGCAAATGTGTACTCTTATTGTATTTCATGCACTTTACTACTAAATGTCATGGAGGGCTTCTGATGTGGTAGCACCAAGCAGAGATGAAAGACTGGCAGCGGGCTGATGGTAGCCACCTGGGATGATACAACAAGCACTTCTGGACAGTTTTGAAACTGAAGAAAGGAAGGCTCTGGGCACAGGTCCAATAGTTATTCATCCTCAGTTTTTGTGATATTTTGTATCAGTAAAACCTTTTATATATTTGGACCTTTGGAACTACGTTTCAGAACTGCATTTCCCATGTGTACTTGCATGAAAAAGTGCAGGTGTGTTCTATTTGATGTCATTAAAAGGTTTAAGTTCCTCTTTTGTCAAACATTTGCCCTGCCCAATAAAAGTTCAGCTTTATTATTTAATACAATGGAAACCGCTTAAAGTGATCGCATCTGTCCGGCTCAAATTGATCACTATAAGCAGATGATTATTATAACCAAATCTTTTTTCTTTTTCTTTATTTCTCATGCAGATTGCCATCTAATTGGCATTTGTATATTAATTACATGAATATAAAGTAATGAAATGGACAGCATTGCTATTTACTGAATTTAATGACTGTTTTGTCTGTTTTGTTTTTGAGCCTGAAAAGCAAACCACTTAACCGGCAAGCTAAACTGCACTCCCACCTAGTCGAGCTGGAGACTGCTAGACAAGACGCAAAATGAGCACTGTAAGCGGACTACTTGATTACTATAAGGAAATTATTTTAACAGCATTTGTATAGGAATGATTCTGTCCCAAGCTTTTTGATCCATATAAGCGGTTGATGACTGCAACAATGATCACTATAAGTGGTTTCCACTGTACTGGTATTGGACTGAAGTGTGCAGAGCCTTTCTTTCACCATATTTGATGCTTTTGCCCTTCCTGCACTTGACATTGTGCCCTGAGTGCAATGATCTTCTCAAAAGGATAAAGGTGAAGTTGAAATACTGCTCTTAAGAGTCATATCTTTTCACTTATTTACTTAGCTCCAGCACAATTCATCATACACAAGAGATTTTTACAGTCAATTGTACATATGACCTGGTCAGATCCTCTGCTTAGTCTCAGCACCTACTCTTAATGATGAATTATTTTGTGTTTCAGAATAGCCTCCCCAAGCTTTCAAACCTCCCCCTTACTTAGCCTCTTGCAAGGCTCTGTCCCGCTTGTAATTCTGTATATATCTCATTCATCAGTCTCTTTGAAAAACTGAAGCTTTTTTCTGAGGTAAAATTTGAAGACCTCATCACTGTAACTGACAATTACTTTGTTAGTCATCCAGTTAACATTCCCCACAGTCCCAAGAATTTGGCCATGTTAGCTGTAGCTTTTGGATGTGAACACAATATGAATTACTATTTTCCAATAATGTGTCATTTTCTGTCCAGTACTGTAGTAGATACCCATTTAGCTTAGACTAAATGACTATATGAGAAAGCAAATGGACATTGCACAAATATATTATAATGACTGATTGAGGGTCATAAAATGCTGCTTGTGAACCCAGGCTAACAGTAATGACCTATATTTAGACCCTTAATCAAATCACAATTTTACTGCACAGCTGTCTGAAAATGGGCATGGCTTAGCTAATACAGTGCGATGGAGCTACAGAGAGAAACTGAGCTGTAGAGGACCGTGGCCTCCACACACACTTCCCTCACCCGTCCTGCTAGCTACTATAACCCACAAGTAGTCAAGTGCAGTTTTATATCTAGTTGCCCAAAATCACATTTGCCTGGATACATTTTTGTATAATTTACACCCCTGAGGACGTAAGAGAATCATAAAATAATAATAATTCTATTTGTATAGCACTTTTCAAGCTAGGAGCACAAAGTGCTCTCCATAGACAACATAAATAACTATCACAAATATAAAAAGACAAACACAAGAACAGCTAAATACAAGCACACAATTAAAAAGACTATAAAAGAAATTTACAAATAAATCATCCAAAAAAAAGGTAAAAAAAAAAAAAAACAAGTGAAACTATTACTATAAACATAAAATCAGGTGGTTGCACAATAGATCTGTGTTATGTAAACAAAAGACTAATTGTCATGCAAAAGGAAAGTCTGTAAAAATGTGTCTTACAACAGGATTTAAAAGCAGCAACAGTGTCAGCAGACCAAATACTCACTGGAAGACTGTTCCAGATCATCAAAACACAGGGATTTTGATATAAAGATACTCAAAAAATGATTTTTTAACATATATTTGGTATGTAACAAGAGATAAGTGAACAACACAGGGACACACTGTGTTGGTAAGGCATGTTGATGACACCTTGTGTTGTGTGATTGGCCAAATTAAGCGATCACAGAGAGATGGAGGCAGAATGTTGCTGTTTGTTACACTGAATGCAACCGTATCTGTGATGGTTATAAGCCATGTGTTTACCAAAAAGCTCTTCTTCCCTCGCATATTTGTTCCACTCTGATGAGCATTTTAAAAAGTTCTGTTTCAAGGCTGATATGTGGTAGGAGGGCCAACAACTAGAAAAAGATGTGCTTTGAAAATCATATACTTCAATGAAGACATAGTTTTCTGTGTGGCTTCTTGCTGCATTCAGCAGCAGTGTTTACTGCCATAGCCAGCACTGTCACCAAGGTGACAAAGAAATAGCACCGTGTACGTGCTGCAGCCTACGTTTGTATGCATAGGCAAGTCACTCTACTCCAAGTCGTGCTGACAGCTGTGTTCCTGCTTTTATAAGGACAAACTGGAAAGGTCAGCAGTATCTTTCATCCACTCTGCCTCCGTTTAATCCCTCTGCAAGAAACAAACTGTCTGCATGTAAGGTAAGTACAAAAGACTTGTTTTGGAAATGTGTTTGTGTGTATTTGTGAAAAGGATCACATGACTTGCTTGATAGGATCTAAAGGTAAACAAAAGGTGTTTGCAGGTGTACAGAGACTAAAGAACACTATGGGAAACAGACTAGAGCCTCTTACACTATGTTTTATGTGGGAGGCCAGTCATTTCCATAATTCTTCCTCCACAGCTCAAGTGTGAATTAAAGCAATAACATCAATGAATATAGCATGCACAAGGTTATAATGTTACATGCACTAATCTGTACTGTAACAGTGTATTTACTTTGTATAAGACAATACAATCAAATTGTTAGCCAATCAACTGCAAAATAAGTTTTAAAATCCAGAATTTAAGCAGCTTATGAGAGAATTATGAGTGATCTCTTTTGGTGTAACTCATTCTCTAGCTGTGCTGCAGCTGTAGTGAGCAGGAAAAAGCTAATCTCTGCAAAGATTGGACAGATTTTTTTGGCTAATATTAGGTGAAAGGTGAGGGGGAAATTATCTGGAAGCAAATGAGCTTTCTGAATAAGACTATGGACTTGGTTAGGGAAAAGTGGATAGCTACAGTAACTGAGGAACAGGAATGCTAGATGGTGGACAGACAGGATGAGCAGCTGGCTAGGAAACAAGGCTCACTGGAGAACAATGAAGAAACAGGATAGTTCATCAGTTAGGAAACAGCGAATGGGAAACAGGTGGACCTGCAGACAAGGAAACAGGAAGATTTATTCTGCAGAGAAGGAGATGCATTTCACAGAGAGAAGAGGCAGAGAGACATTCTGCAGACGAATGATAAGAGGGTTGCTATTAGTGAAATATGTCTCTTTAGTAGGCAGTGGCAGGAAAATACGACAGTGTGGCCTCTCTTTGCATCCCCCCCAGTGTGCTTTTTAACCTGGCCTGAGTATTTTGTATAACAACCTGACCAACCTTCACTTGGAGGTATCCATACCACCACCCCAAATTGACTTTGGTGAGGTAGTGCCACAGTGCTTGACCCAGCAGTAAGAACTAAAACTAGCAAGCCTAATATTCAATAATATTGATATAATCCAGTGGTAGAGGCCTCTTAATAGCATGTATATAAAATACTCTATACATATAAAATGTAATGTATATAAAATATATATACAAAATACTCTACTTTGAATAATAATTTGTGTGTGATATGATTTTTTAAAAAGTTCAGTTATCATGTTAAATTCCTTCAAATGGCATCTACTCCTCTTCTCCCTCATTAAAAATCCCAGAATATATCAATATGCAAATATATTTCATTTCAGAAGTTTAATTGCTGGACACAAAACGTCTCCCACTTCACTGTAAAGTCCATTCTCAGTGGCTTCATGTTTCCACATCACACTTGTTTAAGTTGCATACAAGATCATGATTGGCTCCAAACTAGTTGTGATGTCACGCATTCACATACATCACTCTGCACAGTGAAGTTCAACTCAAACATCCAGCTGAAGAAGAAAAACATATTTTCGGGTGGAAGGGGACTTTAAGTAAAAGTACATAAGTATTTGCAACAAAATGTAGTGAAAGTGGTGGTTTGGTCCCTCTGACTGATATATTATTATATATGACAACATTAAATTATTAATACTGAAGCATCAGTGTTAGAGCAGCATGTTACTGTTGTAGCTGCTGGAGGTGGAGCTAGTTTCAACTGAATCTGACAGTCAGCAAGACATGGCACAATTAAAATACTGTTGGATATTTTTTTGTTTTTTTTAAAGATGCTGATATTTGCTATGTTTCATCAGCAATGACAAATATTAGCTAGCTAGCTCATGTGTCTACTGCTAGCTACAGCACCTGTATCTGTTGGCCTGCCAAACAAATATAATGGCAACCCTAGCAGTGCAGAGCAGATGGTGTATGATGGTGCAGTCCAGGGGGACTGTGGAGCATTCCCAGCAAATACACAGAGCTGGATGGTTCAGGGGTTCTGAGGATGTGGAGCCTCTCCAGGAAATACAAATAGCTGCCTGTCTTGAAAGCTTAAAACTATTGAGGTAACAGAGGGGTGACTTACACTGATCCCATATTGATACATTTTATGGAACTGCACCAAGAACCAGTCGACATTACTGCTTGCACCTTTCAAAAACAGACCTGTTTGGGTCCAGGAGCACAGGGTGGGGAGGAATGCTAAATCCAAGGAAGTATCATTGTTTGGGTTCAAAGTGGCTAACTGGCTGTAGGTGTGGTAGCACAGTGCTAACCCAGCCTCTACTGGCCATGATACTTGAGGACGGTGCAATTCTTCACACTGTGTTTGTAATTCAGCTTAGGGTGCGTTTTCGACAGTTATGTGAAATATATAATTTTGTCTAATTACTGTAGTTAAATACCTGTTTTGACCTGCTGTTACGACTTGTTACCCACTGTGCACAAGATCAAGAAACTTGTCTGAACTACACATAACTGTACAGTACAAACCATAGTTCAAAAGTTTTTTTGAGGAAGAAGACTGTAATGAATGAAATCTCGGCTTATGTGCTATTTCGTTTGCACTGCAGACATTACAGTAGCTTCAATATGATAAGAATGCAAGTGCCCAAATGCCATACTGCTGTTGTTTGAGGATCAATAACCTGTTGTACAGAGTCATTCTATAGCTGGGGGTACATTTCATGTCCATTGATGATAATTATATTTTTACTCACTATTTTCTTCAAAAATATATTTTATTTATTTAGGAAAGTCATGTTATAACATCACACAAATATTCTGTGCACTCTATGTTTCATTTAGCTTGAAATTGTCATGATGTTCCTAAACTGACAGTTTTTGCCATGTCCGTTTTTTCAGTTGAGTGACACTTGGTTTTAAAATAATAGAATAAATACAACTAGAGTCAACATTATCTAATTTTTTTATATTTCAAAATTCTAAATACTTAGGCTATGGATAGTTTTTTTTTTTTTAAATTGAGTTTCATAGTAAAATTAAGTTAATAGCTTAGTTTATTAATGTTAAAACAGAACACTGCTCTGCAACTAAAAAATAGTTGTCAAAAAAACATGTAACCAGAGTCAAATGATGTCATTTTCACCAGTAGTGGACATTTTGAACACATTGTGTTGAGTGTTGTCTCTCTCCTTTTTTTTTCAATATTTGGCTATTTAGGTACATAGTTATGGTTTACAATTTTTTAATGATTTTAATTCAAATATATCTTCAAATTTGAAGAAAAATGAAAATGACATGTGGTCATCAAGGCAAGACCTAACATTGAATTTTTGGATCAAAATAGGTACATTGTCAACTACAGTATGTTACCTGTCAACTAAGTTACCAGTAGGGCCAACTGGGTCACATCAACTATGTTACCCAACAACTATGTCACACCTGATTTTTTTCACATTTAAATTGAGTAAAATGCTGCTTCTTATTTGTGATTTTTTTTAAAATCCTGTCCTTAATGAAAGCGCTGAACATATTACATGTATATCTGCAAAAAACACAACTCTTAAAGTTGTTTTAAAAAATTATTGTACATGTGGCAGAATAGTCCTTAAAATCGTATGTTACTCGATGTATAGGACTTAATAAATGTCTGTTATGGCATACAGTTTGTCCATAACATAATTCAAACTACCTCAGTAACTCAGTGAGGAAAACAGCCTTTTCCATGTTTCCAAGTTGTGAAGAGCGCATAGAGAGCGAAGTGCTGAAATGCTTATTAACAGCTGCAGGGGGAGTGAGGGGGTGTTTCATCTGTGGAGGGATGAGTTCCTCAGATGTGCAGGAAATTGACTGAAAATGCAAACAAAGCCCTTATGTTATTCTTCACTTAGCAGTATTGTATGAGTAAGTGGGTGTTAGACCCAAGAGATTCCTCCTTCAGTTCTTTCTCTGTGTGCAAGATCATTTTATGGTTATTCATTTTCATCAATATTAAAACTGTAATTTTAGTTGTGTACTGCAGATTTTGAGTCATGTTTTCACACTATAGTGCAAATGATGGCAGGCATACAGTATGTGTGTCAAATCAATTATGTAAAGTGATGTATGAGTGACATTTGTAGAAAATGCTTGATATGAAGTATTGAAAAATAATGATACTTTCTTCATACTGTAACTTATCGCAATATTCACATAAAGCAATATCCAAGTGACACCATACACAAATTAACTATAACATTTTCAAATACTACAAAAGGGATGTAAAACATGTCTATAATGTTACATAGTCAATTTTGACAGAAAAAATCATGATAATGTTTAATATATTTTTTATCTTATGGCTCCACCATTGTATTTCTGCAAAGACTTGTAATTTTGATGCTGTAAACTTACATTTTTGTTGACACTCCTGATGATAAGATTTGATAATACGAAGATTTACTACATTTGTTTGTCATATGACACAAAACAGCCTAATGAGGAAAAGATCACATTAAAAAGACAAAATTTGAGCCAACATTTTTTATTTACTGTTAACATGCAAGTCATCACAACAGTAGATTATCCTGGAATAAACATATCTTTAACACAATAATCTCCCTTCTTATCTTATAGTAATAACAACGAAATGACAACATATGAAACCAGCTTGTCTTTTCTAATAATGG
This sequence comes from Thunnus maccoyii, assembly GCF_910596095.1. Taxonomy (NCBI): domain Eukaryota; kingdom Metazoa; phylum Chordata; class Actinopteri; order Scombriformes; family Scombridae; genus Thunnus; species Thunnus maccoyii. The sequence goes on from NC_056543.1 coordinate 30,992,351, forward strand.
CTCACATCCACAACTGTACACCCTGCTGATATATCGTGTCTGTCTCGATGTGTCATGGCTTAATCTAAAACAGCATGGGAGTAGAAAAGCACTCCAAACATTTACTTAACTAAAAAGTCATCAATACCACAATGGAAAAACAAAATACTCTATTACATACATAGTTTTTGTATTAAAAATGTTATTTTAAAAAGTAAACAATCAGTAGAAGTAAAAAGTAAAAAGAAAATAAATGTACTGACAGTGAAGATTGGTTTCTGTAACTGTGTTATATAACTTCTGCATTCATATTTAAGCAGTATTTTTATGTTTTACATCTAACTACTTCATGATACTATTCAGGGATTTTTGGACTACAGCAATGTATAATATTGTTGCTGTTGGGGGAAAACCTCAAACTCAAGTTGTGAGGATTTATATGCTTTGAAAACAGTCGAAGAATTATAGGGTCCTCTTGAGAAAAATGCCTAACCTCTTTCCATTTCTAAAACTCAAGATAATGTCTTAGGGATAATGTTTTATTCAGGGCTTGACATAGTGTCCTAGATTTTTTACCCAGCAAAATGATGTGACTCTTTATCTCATGCTGAATGTAAAATCTTCAGCTGAAAAGTAATGAGTAACCACAGTTTTTAGAGTGGAGTGAAAGGTACAACATTTCCCTCTGAGTGGTAGTGGAGTAAAAGTAGGCAGTATTCCCAAAAGGAAATGCTCAAGTAAAGTACCATTACTGCAAACATTATACTCAAGAATGTTCTAGGGTGAATGTAGTTAGTAAGTTCACACCTCTGCCTGATCCCAAATAAGCAATGGTCTCCTGAATGAAACATCTGCTTTAAACAGATATACCTCATAAAAGCTCATTTGAATGGCAGGTCTGGTTTTCATTGCTGATTATTCACCCACCCTGTACTTTCTGGCAGCAGTATATCCACCTGTTACATACAGAATCTATCAGTGGTGAATATGCATGACAGACACTGCTGGTGAAAGAAGGGAGTAGGAGGACTGAAAAACACCACTGTGGTCCTCTCGTTCTCAGTACAGATCAGTGACAGCGTGAAAAATTGTACACCAAGCAGGAATTACTTAAATCAATCGTGACAAGATGCCACTGAAATATTTAAACCATTCTGGTTTCAACACATCAAACTGAAAATGCCATGCTGGAAAATAAGGTAATCTCTGCCCCTTCTCTTGAAATTCTTAATTCAGTTCTGTTCTGTTAAGTTATGACAGCCTATGTGTGTGCATTTGTATTTCTCTTGGATCTTATGATCTTAGGGCTCACAGTTACTTTGTCAGTGCCCATCTCTGCAGATTAGCAGCTCTGGCTTAAAACTATGACAACAGGTGATGTGTCCTGGAGGGAGAAGGCAGAACACAGAACAGCACAGACATTTTATAGACTTACCAATAAAGAAACTCAGTTCTATTTGAACTTGAACAGTTAAGAGCAGCAGCTGAACTAAACCAAACTAAACTAATGCTACACTGAGCATTTTCAGTTCAGCTGTACCATTACAAGTGCTTTTTCAGTGGTAGATGCCTGAAACCTCAATATATGTGTCATTTCATGCGCGACTAAAGCAGAGTGGAGTCATGCAGAAAGGGATTCAGCCATGCACAGACTATACCCTTGGCTTGCATACTTTGACCACCCTTAAATATACACTGTGGATGCTTTACCCCAGATATCAAAATGAAAAGTTCATGAGAGCATAGTGAGTTTATGGCTGAATCAGCATGTGGAAGAGGAGAGATTCAGACATGACGGTATGAGACCACATCAGACGTGGAAAAGGGTTTGCTTCTTTCATGCTAGGAGTTTTAAAAACTTCTTTGTCTGTACACACTAGACTCTATTTCTAGTCCTGGGTTGCTTTGTAGTGATAAATCTTAATGCAGTGGTGCATGCTGTCAGACACAGCTAGGTGGCCCTCAGGCAGCAGGGTCAGGCCACGTGGACTACTCAAACCCTGGGTTACTATGGGCCACCCCACTCCCTGTGCTGGGTATAACAGTACTCTGTGCTGCTCCCCCCAGTCTGCTACCAGCACATTCCCATCTGTATCTATACAGATGCCCCAGGGGCAGACCAGGACAGGTCCCATTCCAGCACACACACCCAGGACTCTCACTGTGTTCCAGCTTGGTTCTAGCACTTTGATGCAAGGCACACGACCTGTTTCATTGCCCCTTTCGGACACAGCTACCATGCCTGAGCTTAAGCAAGCTGCCACCAAGTAGGGCCGGTGGAATCCAGTTACCACTGTGCGCTCAAGACGGGAGCCTGTCTTAGGGTCAAGCTTTAGGGCAATAAGGGTACCTTTCCGGATATCAGCTACCAAAAACTCATCCAGCCTTGTTACCGTCACACCCCTGGGAGCCTCAAGCTCATCTTTTGCAGAGCCCAAGCCTGACCCACCAAAGGTCTGGAGCAGGCGACCATGCCGGTTGAACACAAGCAGGGCTCGCTCTGCTGCACAGCTTATTGCAATTAGACCCTTAGCATTCACAGCAATGTCAAAGTAGTTCCTACATCGCCTGGCAGAGCCATCAGAAGTTGGGGAAGTCACTTGCTGGAGGACATTGCCCTGGGGGTCAGTCACCTGGTTAAAAGATTACATTTTATTTTCAAATCATTGGAACTACATTTGCTATAGCACACATACTGCTTGTTGTACATGTCAGAAACACATTTAACACAACACATACCTGAACACGTGCATTCCCACAGTCCACTATAAAGAGTTGGCCTTGTGGAGTGGCATGGACACCACTTGGCAGGGTAAGGTCCGCACGACCCGAACCCTGCTTCCCAAACCGTCTGATCAGATGGACTCCTCTGGGGTTGAATATTGTCAAGGACTGATCACCCTCCTCCTCTAACTCCACCAGGGCTGGCTCTCCTCTCTCTCTTCTGCCTCTCTTTGGCTCTTGAGAGGAACCATCTATGACAGACATGGATAAAGACCTACCCACCAGGGGTTGTTTTGAGCTAGCCACTGTGATTTTCTTCTGTGGCTGGTGCAGAGTATTATGACCTTGATGTGTAGGGTACGAGTGAGCTTGCCCCATATCAGAGACCCTCAGCCCCCTACTGAGAGTTGGTGAGGGTGAGCTTGACATGGAGTTGAAGTTGTTACACTTCACCCTCCACACTCCTATGTGCTCATTTGTCACACTGCTGATCAACGGACGTGTCTTGTGTGTCAAGTCCACTGCAGACTTTGATAGACGGCAATTGTAGTTCAAAGAGCCTCTGTTCATGCTGTAATCATGAGATGGGCTAACGATGAAGGTGTAGCTGGAGTCAAGGCTGTCTGTTGGGGATGGTGCTCGGCCAGAGTCACCAAGTGTCCCTAGAGAGTGTTCATCAGAGGACTGGCTGAGGCAAGAGTGAGGTCGGCCTCTGGAAGTGAGGTCTAGGCAGCTTTGGCTGATCAGAGTCTCTCTTGGACTCATCCTGGGAGATGTTAGGGTACTGTTGCCATACCTAAAATATCTGCTATTGGAATCTTGATTAACCTTTCCTTTATCTCCCTCCTGGATGTCTAAACTCAAGCAGTGACCAAGCTTAGCATGCTCACGTCTTCGTTCAGTTGAGGGGGACGGCTTCCGGCCAGAGACCACAGTAAGTTGCTTCCTCTGGTTCCTGGGAGAGTAGTGTTTTCCATTACTATTCATTTTATACACATGCTCCTTGCCTTCAGTATCCATGTTTTTGAGTACTGTAGGGACAGCCAGAAATACATCTTCCCCTTGTGGCTCAAAGGAAGCTGATTCTGTCTCATCATCCTGGGATGACTCCCAGTCAGACTGTTCAAACTTGGGAGGCGGGCAGAAAATCTTTGGTGAGGAGAGCATTGGTTCCTGCTCTGATTCCAGATCACATCGGGTAGAGAGACTAATCTTTCTGACCACCCTACCTGTTGGTGAGGTCCAACCCTGTCCTTGGGTGTTTTGCTCTTCTTCAGCACCACGCTGGCTTGTGTCCACACATTGCATCTCTTGTGAATGGAGAGCACACAACTGCCCCTGTGGCCCACAGCCTCCAACATGTAGGCTGAGGCTATGTTCTTGCACACGAATATCTCCAAAGGTGACAGCATTTGGTTGGGAGCTAGGTTTAAAGTTCACTTTCTTTAAGGAAACCGAGATTTCCCAGGGTTGAAGGAACTCCGTGACCTCCTTCAGCAGCAGGTTCTGGTTTGGCCCACTTTGATCTAGGCCTGACTGCTGACCCACCTCCTGGATTCGCTGCTGAAGAAGAGCTAGTTTACGAAGCCTTTGGTCCAACAGGGACTGGCTGACCCTGGCTGCTGCCATGTTCTCCCTCTGGATCTGCTCCAGGTTCCGTTGAGTGTCCCGATGGTCTTGCTCCACCCTCTCCAGCAGGCGTCGCTCTTCTCTGCGTGCTCCCAGGACAGCCCGCTCTACACCCCGCTTCACAGATTCTGTCTCAGTTGCATGACGCTCTTGCAGGCGATGAAGCTCTGCCTCTGCCTGGGCAAGGTCGCACCGTGCCTGTGTTACCCAGCAAGGAGGGGACTGAGGCAGGAAAGCAGGGGAATTGCCATCTGACTGACTATCAGAACCGGGGCTGTGGGGTGGAATAGGGGAGTTGGGATTGCTACCCAAAGGAGTTCCCACAAACATGATGGATGGATGGATCTTTACTTCTTTTCTAGCATTCAATTTAAGTTCCTGCGGAAAGAGATAATGAGGGGAAAGGGAGGATAAATGCACACACAAATGACAAAATCATGAGTACAATGGGTGCCTTATGAACCATGTTATGTCAGGTAGATTTTTACATGAAGATGATATTAGAATAAATCTGTACATAAAATGATTTTGATTTCATGCTGGAAAATCTCTGCTGTTTCCATTTTTGAAAATTCTCAACTAAATCAAAATCAACCAAAAGGTTTAGATAATGTAACCAAAGGAACTCTCCCCCTGAAATTTGATTGCCCAACTTGGAAATGACAAGCTTTGCCCACTCATATATGGCCCAATTACATTTACAATAGTTAAATATATTGTAGTTCAGAAGTGGTTCTTAAAACTCTTTAGTACTTTTTGAGGCTGTAACTTGTAGTTGGAGTGTGTAGCATATGAAACATTTAATTGCAATGGACATGACCATAGTCAGACATGAATTTCTCTGTAGTTTACGTGACAGACACACTAACAAAAAATACAGTTTACCAAATCCAGCATGACACCATATTTCCAAATTCAGCCCAGCAGAAACAACTGAGCAAGCACCTTTTCAACTACTGGCACCAGACAAGTCTTTTATTGAAGCTATTGCAATGCTGCCAAGTGAACAGCTGCTCATGAAAAGATGATACAGCTATGAAGGAAGGCCATAAGAGAGACAAAGCCGTGGACAGAAAGAACTAACATTGAGGAGGAAGACAGATTTGAGTTTTGCACCAAGAAATCTATTAGCATTTCAAATGGTGGCAGAAAGCCAGAAGCATCCAGAGTGAGGGCGAGAGTGGGAGGTAAAGAGACGTTCCAAGTGTCAACATAACAATACTTTTCAACTTCCCAGTTCTGCAAATAGACCCTGCTTTGATATTTTATTCATAAGCAGATCAAAGTGTTGTAGAGAAACAGCAGTGAAAGATGTCTGTCCTCTGTGTGATGTATGGTGATAATACTGGAGCTCCAAGGAGCCACCATATAATTAACAGAAAGTAGCATTCTTATTTGGGAATAAATCAGGATATTTGTGGCCCTAAACATTTTTTTAATGAATAGGAATGGGTACTGTTCCCAGTTCTATGTATGAATACTATATCATATTTTTTTTACTTTTTTATTTTAAATTTTTTAGAATTTGAAAAAAATAACAGATTACCTCCTTTAACAATTGTATTTAACATTGCTGAACAAGAACAATGCCTGTAATATATGCAGTCTAAAATGAACAAAGTTTTGACTCCTATTGCAAAATATCTATTTAAATATGTTGGTGTTTAACACTTATTAATACTCAAGGGTTTAATTTGGTCCCTCAGGTTCTGAACTGAAGAGTTTCAGCTTTGTAATTTCTGAGCTTCATGAAACTAAATACAGTATACAGCCGCAGCTGGTGAATGTGGAGCCAGGGATGCATAAGTATATGTGATGTGCTATTGTGTGTGTAGCTTTGTATTTTGTATTATGTGTCTTGTGTGTTTTTTGCTTCGTACTGTTTGTTATTGTGCTGTTATATGTTTTAATTGTGACCTGCCAAAGGGACTGCAGATGAAAATGAGCTATAAGCTAACTCTGGTACAGTACATTTCTGTTAAACACTGTACATAGTCCCAATAAATACATAAATAAAAATAAGTGCTATTGTTATGAATGTAACAAAAGCGAATTGGTATGCCATAGTGCTCATTTTGAACATGCAATGGAGATTATACAATAACTGTAAAAGATTATAGCAGTGCTAGAGTTGCAATAGAGCGGTGCAAGGTTAATGTATCATTTAAACCACAAACCATCAAATTTTTCATAATGAAAGACTAATCAGATAGTATATAGAAATATACTGTATTGTTGATCTAGGAAATGCACTGATGATTTTTCTGTTTTCAGCTGCTGGTTATAGAAACAAGATATTATATTTTGGAATAGTTCCTCACTTTCACTGACTGGACATGAACCCAGAAATGTTTCAGATAGAATAACTGTAAAGCTCTGAAAGTAACATGCAGGTTAACTCATGTATCAGACTATGTGAACTGTGGTGCATTTGGTTGAGAAAGAAATGTTTTTCTTTTAGTGTTATGGTGCACCCTATTGGCCAACCTGAAAGTGTTTTCCCACACATACAGCCTTTTTCAACCTAAACCAAAGGTCTGAGTTATAACTGTAGTTTAATTCAGTGATGTTCAACAGTTTAGAAACAATGAAGAATGTGCTAGATAAGAATAAAAAAGAAAAATAAAAAAAAGAAGAGGAGTTGTTATATTCTGTATATTTAAAATGGTTGTATATTGTGGTACAAAAAAGAAAAAAAAAATACAGTTCAGTGGGGGTGCAAAATGTTAGTCTGAACCTCCAAACTCTAGTTCATCAGCTATTAATCTAAACTCAATTTGACCTATGGACCCTATTTTCAACCACAAACTTAACTGGTAGATGTACTCTTAACTGCCATCTAGATCCTGGCCTTATTATCCCTCTAAATCAGTGATCAGTGATTTTTTTTCAGCTTTTATGGTTTTATGTCAGTGTTGAGTAGTCAGAAAGGCATTTATGAGGGGATTTTGAGTACATTTTCCACCACCACTGCCGGTCAAGTCATTTCTGTTGGAGGTAACTGACAGGCGTATCTGTGCCAGTCCCATCTCTTTGTGAAATAGACCAGGTCTCTGCTCACATTACCAAACTACATTATAGATGACAGGGGTCCAGTTGCTCATCCTGTGAGTGCTTGTTTGTGCGATAACTGAGTCGGATTAGAAGCACAGTTATTAAGCAACTCAGTCTTACTACTACATGTCTGTCTTAAAGAATTTGACTAATTTATTTGGCAAAACTATGAACACATTTAAAACTGTTGTAAATAATAACCTGTCCAAACTCTTTTCACGCCTACATTTTCATAGAAAATAGTAATGAAATCAGGGAAAACTAAATTCAACTGTACTTAACAATACAACCATTAAAGATCCCTCCAGACATGTTTTAGGAAATAATAACTTGTGTCAGATATGTTTTTTCCACAAAAAAGTTAAATTACCTTGTTAAAATCCTAAGAAAAAAATACATCTACCCCTTTTCTCTAATTAAAAATACAGAATCTATAAATATGCAAATATTCAGATAATATAAAAATATATTTCAAAAGTTGAACTGCTGGACACAACATGTCTCCTACTTCACTGCTGAGTCTATTTTCAGTGTTTATGCACTGGAGGCTTCAAGTTTCTATATGAGACTTTTGCAAGTTGCATTCTGGATGATGATTGGCCCCCAAACTAGTTGCGATGTCACAAATCATGTTCAAGTTCTATGTCTTAAACTCAAAGTGCGCACAGTCAAACTTTGCCTCTTCAGCAGATGAATGTGAAAACCAACTGCACATCCATCATTCTGCACAGTGACGCTCAATCATTCAACTGAAGGAACAAGAGGAAAAACATATGTTTGAGTGGAGGGGGCTTTAAAATATAATTTTGTAGAATAAAAAAAAAACACCACTGTGTCTTACCTGTAGTCAGGTGCCAGCACTGCTACAACCCCATGCTCCTCTATGGTTTACATCTCTTTACTCCCTCGCTTTGGCCCTGACCCTCCTTCTGTGCAGTTTCCCTATTTGTTGGCTGTTGCTAAGAGACAGCCAAGCCAACTCCGGTTTCCATTATATGCAAACTCAGAATGCAGTGTGTGCATCAACATGTGGCATTTCTAGTCTTCCCACTGTGTACTACTGTATATGCTTTACTCTGAATACTGCTGTATGTTTTAGAGAATGCACTTTAAATAAAGAGTCATTGGTGAGTGTTGTGAAAACAGTGTGCACTTTTGGTTTCCGTGCACTAAAATGGTAACTTGATACGGTTTAGTTCTGGTGGGGGTTTACTTTGCCATCTGCATGAATCATTGATTTCAAGGGTCAGTTGCAGTCTCACTATTTTGCACATCCTCAATTCTAAGTTTGAGCCGTTCCTTTCTGCATGTTCCTCATGTGATGTACTAGTGACTGACTCATTACTATTTTCATGAGCAATTGATTATTGTCTCAGTTGATCGATTGATTGATCATTGTCGGTCTATAAAATGTCAGCAAATAGCGAAAAATGCTCATTGAAAGTTCCCAGACACTCTGATGATGATGATGTCTTCAAATGTCTCCTTTTGTCCAACAAACAATCTAAAACTCAAAGATATTTAGTTCACTATTACAGAAAAAGAAGTAAACAAGCTTCTAACAGTAACCCATCCATGTCTGTCATTTCTGCACAGACTTGCTTCAGCGGATGAGGATGTACCTACTTTAGTATATGGTTGCCTGGACTCTGCTGCATTTACCACTCTGCTATTTTCTTCTCCATCTCTTCACCAGTAATGGAAGATGAGAAGAGGAGCGCCGAGTACATTACCACTGCCAGACGTCATCGTTAAAGCGTTTATTATATATTTTTGCTTTATTTAGCGACTACATGCGGTAATTAGAGTCGAAGATGCATCTGCACACACGGCAGACAGAGATCAGAAACACGGATAAGGTGTCGGAACAGTGTGTTGCTTTTTATCAGAGTAACCCTGTTTCTCATAACCGGGGGGCTTCTTCTGGTTTCTGTAACCAGAATATGATGTTTACATGTGCAAATAGATAAGTGGGATACTTCTAATACAACCTGGTATTTGAGCAGGGAGTATGTTAACATGTTAACTTATCAGTCGTTCACAACCTTCTCTTACATAAAATTATGTATATTTTTGCTTTTTTCCTTTGTGAAATACTGGATATTTTCAACTCTTTGGTTCAAACTCATGACCACACTAAGGCCATCGTTTGTGATGGGTAGATAATTTCTTAAAACACGAGCCAAAAAGGTTTGGACCCACTGTTTTTACCAGACTGGATATATGATGAGTTCATACAGTCATGAGACAACAAAGAAAAGACACCAGGACACGTGCGATATTGCTAGGCAAAGAATTTATAAATTAATAAAAACATTCCCTTTGTAGTGTTCTTCTGACAGCTTTTTCCCCACATTGTATTTTTGTCCTTTTTTTTCCTAATGATTTCAAAATATAGAAAAATATTTCTGACAACATTCATCGTTACATTACTTGAGCATGATTTTCATTCTGTCCTGTTGGTTATGTCACATACCTCTGCATTTTTGACCCATTGCTTTTTTTTTTTTTTTTTTACAGTATTTACACATTACACCAGTCCACGTCATCTCGTCTGCTTCAAACAGGGGACACCAGAGCATGTTTTGCATAGATCGCAGGGGAGAAATGTCAGAGGGAAAAGTCAAAGCTTTTCAAAGAAAGAGAGAGAGAAAAAAAAAAAAGAGAAGATGCTGTACATACTGTACATCCCGTGATAAGCATTACAAATCAACACATGACACAAATCTACATCAAACATGGCACAAAGTGTACATAATGTGGAAAGGAATCGACTGCAAGAGCAAATTCTAACCAGAGTCCTTCAGGTTTTCAAAATAAAACAGCCATAACGGTTTGAGTTGTAGCATTCATACAGTCGAAATGATTGGAAGAGATAAACTGTCTAACCGTTTATACCTGCAACTGAAACTGTGAAGTGAAATCTCATGAGTTGTGTTTGATTTCGTGTTGTGTCGGGGCGTTCCAACATCCAAAATTCAAGTGAAAGTCAGTGATGGTTAACCGCTTTGGCTTGCTGTGTGAAATGCGTGTACCCTTGAATATACTCACAACATGTGAATGTTCATCTGAAGGATTCTATTAGATCAGTTGTAGTGTTCAAACATCTGCCTAAAACACACAACAACAACAACAACAACAAAAAAAAAAAAACAGCAAATCTGTGACACATTACACATTATTTTGTGAAGCTTAGCTTTGGGTTTACTGCTCGCTGCTCTCTTTGTCGGTTAAAGTCTGGAAATCAACGTTTTATCAAATAGAGTAGAGCTGAGTAGAGCTGAGGTGGGACAGGGGAACAGCAACCGCCACGGCTGACTGTGATAGGCCAAGACGCTTGGCCTTGATATATTTTTGAGGCCCTGACTGGTTACTGTGAACAGATTATACATCTAACTATTTCTAAGAGAGTTTTTGGTTGGAATTTGGTTTTCTCAGTCACTTCATTACAGTGAGGTTTCTAGTGGCCATTAGAAGCATCGGCTTCAGCATTCAGTCGTAGTAGCTGCTTGGTCTAAAACTAAACACTTTTATTTCCCAAAAGTAAATTGAAATGATCAGTAATGGTGTTTGTCTGTCTGTCACCATGATTCTAACTGGTTTCTACAGTTGGAGGGTTCACTTTTCCACCAGCAGAGGAAGCCATTTGCTGCCGTTCAAATATGAAAAACCAACGTTGATAAAACTTGATAATCCGTCGCAATAAACATGAAGCCTTCATTACATTTGCCAGTTACATGTTTGCATATCAGCGCTGCCCAGCTCTGCTTACTGTGAGTCTGACAAGTGCAGGAGGAGATCAAAGTCTCTGGCAGGATAATAATGCCTTATAAAATCACCCCGTTACAAACTTTGTCACATCAACATCTTTGTAGTCTTAAAAATGAAATACAAGCAAGTATTTCTTTAAAAAGCAATGAGTGTGCATGGGCTACAACCCCAAAATCAGAAAAACAAAATCAGTAGCACAGGACCAATGCTAACACTGAGTTACTCCCTTTTTGTCATCAGGGCTGAGCCTCAGCAACACACCTCACCCTTATCTTACTGTTGTAGGTCTGGCCATTGGTTCTATTATTTAACTATGTCACAGCAACATTACTGGGCAATTTACCTGCTGAGAGCAGTGGTATTATAATATCTTCTGTCTTATCCTTAACATTTTCCTATAAAATTGTAGAGGGAGGGTGATAAAAAATACATTTTGTCGTGTTTGGCCATTTCACTTTTACTGTAACAGAATTAAACCAGGTATTGGCACCTTTTTTGTGTTTGTTGCATTTTCAACAGTTAAAAAGTGCTTTCTAAATCAGGTTTGTTCCAGTGTTCAGATTGTGTAACTTTAAGCTGTCTATGATTGCTTAAAACAGAGAAACTGGGAGTTTCAGGTATTCAGAGAGATTGTCTTTGGTGTCTACCGACGTATCACAGAAATACAGATAACTGACTGATGTATGAAACTGCTTAGTTACAATGTCCGACCTGTGTAGTAACTGAAGAAGAAGCTGAACGTTGACTTCAACAGAACTTCTAATAAAAACAATCTTGACAGTAAAAGTGAGGAGTAAGGCCCTCTGCCTTTTTTTTCCTCTGTGCAAGGGAAAAAAGGGAATCAAGGTTAAATGTTAATCTTGTTCCGAACACATGGATGTACTGTAGACTAGGTGAACAGATGGACGGACGGATGGCAGTGGGTAAAATACAGAAGATTTTTCTACTGTACCGATTTAAAATCAGCCGAGAGCAAACGTTCAGCCGCCGCTGATCTCTGCAGGCAGCCCGATGACTCACTAAACGCTACTGCATGGAAGCTAATTTGAGCTTGGCACTGTTGCACAAACCAATAAAACTTACCCTACACTACATTTAATTAAACACCTGGCTTTAACTGGCATGCAAAAAAAAAAAAAAATCTTCAAATGGTGCTTAAAAAACAAACAGTGGGGTGTTAGAAAATGTGTAGAAATTCCATAGAAAAGTGAGTTACAGCAGTGATGGAGAACATTTACAAAGATGACCACCATGGCTATGGCTTTGACAAGTTGGGAAGACCTCAACTTGTTGAGAGAGTCAAAACACTTGGAAACAAAAAAAAGGAAAAAAAAAAAAAAAGATGGCATGTTCATATGGGTCGATTTCAGTTTTCAGATGTAAGACTTTTGAGGATGGCAGGCAGTTTCTCTACTGCTAAAAAGTTGAGAGAGAATGGCTAGTATGTGCAAAAAACCTCATTATTTCACAAAAAAGCTGGGTCATAGGCAGGTGGATTTAAAATGCAGTCATCAGCTTTATTTTACAGGTCAGTCGTTTCCTAATCATTCAGTTTCCTGGATGAGTTTCTGAAAAAGAACTGGGAAACGATCAGGAATGATTAAGAATTGACATACCTGTAATATAAAGCATAGCTGTCATACAAAACTAACTACTACCGATGCAAAGCTTCTAAAGGATGCTTCATGTTGAGGAAGAAAGACGAGAGTTGAATAAAGTGAATACTCCTGTCCTGCCGAAAGCTTTTTAACACTGTGTGGCTGCACCTTCATTCAACCTCAGACACGAAAAATAAATTAAATGCCGACCACGACGCTGGCACCAGTTCCTCCACATGCTCGCATACACATTTATACTCGGTACCTATCAAATGAAGAGATCGTAGCTATTAAAAATGGGTGTTAGTGTTAAAAAATAGCAGCATGTTAAGTTCCGAGATGAACAGTCGTGTGTTCAGGTTGGCCTGTCTCACCAGACAGAGACAAAACCTTGAAGGTAGGGAAAACAACAAAAAAAAAATGGGAAAATTGAAATGGCATCTTAAAAGCTTCTTTTTTTTTAGCTCCCAGCTGAACAGACAGATCAGTTTAAAGAAAAGTCAGTGAATGCCTCATCAGGAGTTTTTTCAGCTGTCACTTTAAAGGGAATGGAAATCATGCCAACGCTCCCTAAAAAAAAACAAAAAAACAAATCTTTCCCTTCTCTTAGTGTTTCTTAAAAATACTAAATGACACACATTGTAAAGCAGTGTTGCCTTTTTCAATCTCACATCCTCTTTATGGCAACAGGTGAACGGCTTCCTGATGGAAAGGAGCCGTTCTTTAAAAACAAACAAAAAAAAAAATACACGACGACAGACACACCTGCTCCCACATGTTGCTGATATGTCTAGAAAACGGTGCGATTGCAGAAAACACACAAAATAAAATATATATAAAAAAAAAAAAAAAATGGCATGAATTACTTGAAATGTTTTTTTTCCCAGTACATTTGTGTTGGTCGTGTTGATATACAGGAGTGGAAGTGGCGCTCTCCCTCTCCGGTTTTTCCAGTTTTTCCATCTCGTTCTTTGATGACCAGTCTTTACAAGCATCGCGGCCCCTTTTTCTGTGCGCTTTTCTCTAAAATCGGCCAGTTCTTGATTGAGGATGAAAAAACCTCTGTGACGAAAGCAAGATGAGCTTATCGTACAGAGATGGCCGAAGCTGATTGAGCTAACTAGCCTACGCTTTAAATGCCAAACTATTTTTGGTGTCTGTCGTGAGTTTGTTGAGGATAAAACCTCCTCTGCTGTGCCGCCTGAAAGCACCCTTTCAACTTAAAACCTAAGAGTATCGACTAGCACCAGTATGTGCACCTATTTCTTTTATCTGTGGCTTTACTTTGTCGCTTTTTTACCATGAATATGGTACCATGGTACGTGTATATACAAGATCCCAAATCTCAAGCTATCTACTGAGATTTTCTGTGTATAGAATGTAAATATAATACATGATATGCACAATATCATTAAAGTTTACAGATGAGTAAAATCTCTCCAGTCCTATAGGTATCCTATAATGATTTTGGTACAAAAATGCCACTGCGTTCATCTTGCTTTTGTCTGTCGTAGCAGACAAACACTTCAGCGACAGAAAAGTCTCAGTGCTCCAGTCTGTCCTCTGGCCATTAGAGAATCCTTTATAACTCTGTTTACAGCTGAAACAAAAAAGAAACGGGGGGCTAAGAGCTGAACTGAGGAGTCTAATGTTTACGTCTATTCCTCTGGCTCCTGGCTGTGAGGGAAGGGTAGAGTGACAGCGTGCTCTTGAGCCAATGCAGCTAGCTCCTTGAGGAACTCACAGAAGATAACGGCGCAGTAGACGGCGTTCTTCACCCGAAGCGCCTCAGCTTGCTTCTCCAGGCCGGATGCGCCTCCACCTCCGCGGAACAGAGCGCTGTGCAGGGATTGGCCGCCGTCCCGTACGTGTGCCAGGGCCAGCTGAGCGGCGTGTCGAGCCCGGGTCGGGCTGTTGGTGTGACGAAGGATAAGGTCTCCGAGAGATGGCTTACGACTCTTCACTGGAACCAGAAGACATGACGTTCGTGAGTCATCGCAGCGCTAACGAGGATGTTGTCAAGTCAAGAATGAATGTTTCCACTTATGATACAGTATTTGACATTTGCTAACAATTTACAGCAAAACTATACATCTTAAGCTAAGCCTTCTCCTCTCAGATTAACCTTCAAAACTCAAAAAATGAATTCAGCTACAGCAGTGAAATAAACTATTTGTTTCCAATTCACTGATTCAGAAACTTTGCATCTTGAAAAAAGATAAAATAAGAGAATTCATATCACATAATCAACAGGACTCACCTCATTACACTTTGATGTTTTATTGCTTTTATGTTTTTGTATTTATTTATCAGGCTTGCATCTAAAACTATATATGGGTATGTACAGAATATTATGTCATTTAATTTTATTGCTCTTATGTCAATAATTTGTGGGTAAATCTCCTGGTTATATTTTCATTATTAAAGTTAATTTGTATGTGAAGCACTTAGTAACTGCTGCACTGTATGAATTGTGCAACAGTCTATAAATAAAATTGCCTCGACTTTAAAGGAAGATTTTAGATTAAATAATACAAAGATAACTTGTTACATCTTTTCTGTATTGTGGGGATGGAGGCAGTGACTGGTTGTATCAATCATCACATGTTTTAGTCTTTAATTACTATGCAAAGAGGTTTCTTACAAACTGTAGCAGGAACCGGATTCTGTTGTGGTTTAATGGCTGATAGAAAAGGCAGAACCCAACAATCAACCATCCACGTCTGCCTGATCTGATATCAGCAACATACATACTAAGAACATACAACACACGAACAGATAAGATAGTGTCTTGTTTCCATGCTCACCCAGTGAATCAGAGCGCCGCAGGGTGGGGACAGCAGGCGAGTCGGTCCAGTCCACTTTGCCTCGGGCCACCAGGTACTGTTGGGCTTTCTTCAGCATGGCAGGGAAGTCCTCATGGGAGGCTGCAAACGCCTCGATACGGTTCTTCACAGAACCTAGAACCTGAGGAGCGTTGGGGAACAAAGCTTCAGATGTTTGATTTGATTGTTTTTAAGGCCAATTCATTCTGTCTGCTTCCACAGACAGCTGCGGACTTGCACGCAGACCGCGGACGTGGTTCTGTTCATCTGCAGACACAGACCTGTTTGCTTTGCTAGCATGTGCAGCTGGCTTGTACAGTCCTCACGGTCACAAATATTGGGCTGTGCACGTACGTCCACAGAGGCGTCTGCACAGCCATGTGGACGTGGAGAGTATGAACAGGCCTTCAGTGATTCCTCAGTCAGTGTTGAATAAGAATAACCTGTGTTATGAGCTAACCTCAGAACCTTACAGCAGTGATGAGTGAGGACAGTTTGTCCTGACAGTGGAGCAACAGAGAAGGCCGCTGTCATTCAAATCTAAATAGTGGATCATTACTGTGCTCAGCAAACTTCATGTGACATACAGTAGGAGCTCTCTAGAAACTTTTTTTTACTAAAAAAAAAAAAAAAAAAACTCTGCAAAAATCATTGTGGGCCTGATGCTATTGGAACACAAGCTAGCACAGAAGTGAGGTGGGCTGCAAGAGGACAGTTCTGCCTAAAAACAGAAAACTCAATCACTTCAACTACAAATACAGAAACTATTTTGCTCAGACTTGCTTTAACAATGTAACACACTTGAAATGAAAGTTATAAGGCATTTCATAATGGGTGCGGTACCTGGATCAGTGACTTGACACTGGGCTGGAAGACCATGTTGGTGTTGAGCAGGAAGGAGCGTAGGAGGGGCTGAGGATAGCAGGCCAGCTGGGCTACGATGCCTGTCAGCAGGATGTTGACGTACAGCGAGTTTTGGAGCATGTTTTCCAGCTTGGCAAACAGAACCACCATGAACGGACCTGCAGAGAGAGAGAGAGAGAGAGAGAGAGAGAGAGAGAGATGGATGGTAGGAAAACACGTAACTCAAGCTCAGTTGCATGTGAACAAACTTGGGATGAGATCAGATGTGTGTTTGACAGCTTTTTTTAAATAAGTGCGGTGGCGTGGAGGCAGTCAGACTGTGAGATATAGATAGCAGGGTGTGCTAACAGCTTGTATGTCAAATGGGGCAATTCTTCAGCAGTGCTGCCACTGTGGTGCCACCTATGAACTGTGGACTTTGACTTCATGGAAAAATGGAGAACTGTACATTTGAAGTAAGATTATTACAAAGTACAACAACTGTCTTGGGGTGGATAGTCCTGATAGAAAAGTTATTCAAGTGCTGTTGAAGCATGAAGGTGGCATTCCTCACCGCTTCAGCTTTCATCATTTCAACCAGAACTTCCCCTCAGTGTAATTTCACAACTGCAAAACCAAACTAATCAACCGACTAACTTTAATTCTCAAGGTCTGAATCAGGTTTCTATCTCGTTATATGCATCATACACAAAAAAGATTTATTTATGGTATGTAAAGGATGGTACGGAGACGGCGATTCTGCCAGCCAATCAGTGCGCTGGATCATGTCAAAATCTTTTGTTATGTTGATAAACCTCAAACAGCCGGCAGTTTATCAGTGGAGTCTGCTAATAAAAGACTTCTAATGAAAGTATATGACTACCATGACAATACATGAAGAACAAAATCATCATCATATCCATTTGCTACAACGATGGCAGTAAGGGTGTAAAGATGAACTAGTCAGAGATACAGTATCAATATAAAAATCACTGATAAGAGATATTTCATGCAGAATCTCGGCCATCAAACACACAGTTCAACAAGTTGTATCATATAATGAATGATACAGCTGTCAATAACTCCTAACTCTCTTTCTCTCTGTATTCAGCGTTTGTGTGTGTGTGTGTGTGTGTGTGTGTGTGTGTGATCCGCCTCCTCTCACTGTAGCTTGTTACTCTCCTCAATCACATAAAGTTATCAACTCAAGGCAAGTAACACTGGTTATAACAGTTAAAGCTAATTCTGACTGGCACCAAGCTCATCATTACTGCAGGCATGAGCTGTTTTATTTGCGGCAACATGCGTCAATGCAGTGTTAATGAATTGATTAGAGATGCAACGATTGCAATTTTCTTGACCGGTTCTGATTTATTAAAAGTCTGACCTGCCGATTCAGATGTTCTTTCTTTATGAGAATTTAATATTAAATATTTCTATATATTCTTTCTAAGAACTATAATCAACAGCATCTACAAACATTCTTGTAACTTTTCTTCAATGCAATACTGAAATTCAACTGTTCATTAACTATTTAAATAACTTATAATTTTCTTCTTGAAATGGGACACGTTCACCACCGTGATGGTTTTTAAGTGTCTGATTCACTTAGTTGTTCCAAATGTTTTCTAGGTTGTTCCTCCATGGCTTATTCTGGACTTAAAAGGTATTAAAAATTATGAGCTTTGTGTCTTCTTCACTCACAGTGAAGAACTTCCACACCAACGCCTGTTGTCTGTTGCCTACTGCCTGTTATGTGTGTGTGACTGTGGCTGTCTGTGAAAGAATGAATGCATTATTTTGTGATTTTTTCATAACGGCTACGTTATGAGGCACAAATAAACACCCCCATAACCCTGCGGGAAGGTGCCAACATGCCTGATCTTACCTGTGTATGGCTGAGAGGCAGGCTGATTGAGAAGTCTGGGGGGACTGCAGATGCTCACTACAGAACTATCTCCCTTAACGTCACTGGTCAGCTTCACCTCCAGGCCCGAGGGCAGCTGTTGTTCCTCCTCCTGCCGCTCAGCGGTCAGGGACACTCTGGTGCTTTCCTCCTGCTGGCAGGCTGCTCTGTTGCGTTCTCTCACCCGGTCCTCCAGCTCCCTCAGCTCCTGGCTGAAGGCCTCGATGCTGATGCCCTGGCCGTTGGAGTCTGCTGGGAGCTGTGGATCTCCTGGTGCTTGCTCCAGCAGCTCCTCAATAAGACTCTCTACAGATTGTTGTGTCTGGTTGGCTTCTGGAAGATCTGAGGATGCGCTGTGCGGGTTTGAGGTGTCG
Source organism: Thunnus maccoyii (assembly GCF_910596095.1). Classification (NCBI taxonomy): domain Eukaryota; kingdom Metazoa; phylum Chordata; class Actinopteri; order Scombriformes; family Scombridae; genus Thunnus; species Thunnus maccoyii. Next base: position 31,011,054 of record NC_056543.1, read on the forward strand.
CTGGTCAGCAGCTTGGTGTCCGACATTGGCTGTGTGATGGAGCTCGGAGAGGGAATCTGCTTAGGGCAGAGAGATTTTGCATCATTCATGTCACTGTTGCTAAATATTGACTGTGGGAGAGCAGTGCAGCTTTGGGAGGGGCATGTGACCAGGGATCCGTTTTGATTTGCATTTTCATCCAAATACTGCTGCTCGCCCAAGTCTCTCTTCACTTTCTTTACCTCCAGTCCTCTATCCCGACTGTCTGAGCAGCCATCCCCCGACCCCATCGTCCCGTTGTACATGGCCTGGTAACTAACAGTGATGGCAGAGGTTGGAATGTGAGGAGCCGGGGACGAGGTGGGGTGGGAGGTCGATAAAGGGGCGGCTGAAGACGAGGAGGAAGGGACGAGAGGAGGCACGGGTTTTGGCAGGAGCTCCTCTCTCTGCAGGCTGCGTTTCTTGGAGCGTGGCGTGAGGCTGATGCAGTTGTTTTTGCCGATGGTGACGTCCCACTCTCCACTGTCCCGCTCTGAGCTGCTCCATTCGGACCGTGCCGCCGCCACGATGGCTGCCCTCTGCTGACCTGGAGATGTGTTACTGGTTCCTCCTTGCTGGAAAGAGAAGTGCTCAGGGACCATTGCTATGGAAGGAGTGGAGGTAGCAGGAGGCGGGGGTGGAGGGGCCGCGTTCGGGGAGGGGTTTTCTCCGTCGTAAGGCGCCGACCAGTCACGGCAGGCCCAGGAGCAAAGCTCGATGCCTCGCCGGGCATCTTTGAGGTACTCTAGGTAGCCCGAGTCCCAGTCCAGACACTCTGTGTGGGCCTGCTGCTGGTGCATCGGGCTATCAGGGGACATTGGGTGAGGGCTGGGAGGACCCTGCTGCGGCGGCTCCACGCTGGTCGGGGTAGAGGGACCCCCTCCTCCTGATCCGCCCCCACTACTCTGTTGGCGAATGAAGAAGGCTAAGCGGGACGGTGTGCTGGGTCTGGGCGGGGCTGGAGACTCTGTGCTGGGGCTGTTCAGCACTGCAGGCAGACAAAACAGAAGCAAATGTGTCAGAAAGAAAAACATAAATGTGCAGGAAACACTGAACTTTTACCATCCTTTCCTCTCATTGGAGTCACCATGAAATTGACTTTTAGTAGGGAGGCAATCTATGACTCATCATCTTCACAAAAGGTGGCACAGAATAAGAGACGGATGCAGTGGCGGCAGGATTGTCATTAAAAATTAAAAATGTTTTTGGGGTGTTGACATCCAGTTATAAATGTCAAATATTCATTATTCACAGGCGTTTGTTGGTCACCTTTGCCCCAGAATGCAGAGTCCTCGTCCCGCTCAGCAGAGGGCACTGCACTCAGCCGGCAACACTCTGGGATCAGTGCCAGGAACTTGTCTGCTGACTTTCCATACATGTCAGTCTCCCTGATGGCACGACGCTGACTCAGCATTACATGGGTACAGGGCAGCAGATACCTGGTACCAAACCACACACACACACACACACACACACACACACACACACACACACACACACACACACACACGCACACACACACACACACACACGCACGCACGCACAGATGCACACACAAATCTTTAATTTGATTTTAGGTAGTGCAGCCCATTCAGGCTCTCAGATAAAAGTAGTTATTTGGATCTTAACTGATAACTGTAGTTATTGTGTCTATCAAGATTCTCAATCATCCTAATGATGAAACATTCATATAAACTGGATTTGCTGACAAAATATTAGTAAAAATTCGAAAAAAATCTTCTTTTCAAGCATTTATCTTCCAATATGTAAATGTATTTTACAGATAAATAAAACTGGTGAAGCTAAATAGCCAGACACACCTTAAAAAAAAAAAAAATCAAATGATGGAGGGACAAAAATACTAGAATTGTACACACTGCTGTACCTTCCAACAACTCATAGAGAAAGGCTGAATGACTGAGTATGTAGGCGAGATATTTTCCACATTATGTTTTGCATATAAAAATAGAAATAAAAATAAAACCTTTAGGAAGACTTGCTCAGATGTGCACGTACCTGAGAACAAGCTGCAGCATGATGTCTTCGCAGTTCAGGGAGAGAAGAGTCCTGAAGAGGCTCAATGATACCATGCAGAGCTGCAACACAGAGGTCAGAAGTTACAGTTATTATCCAGAGACTAGATCATGTATATCAAAACCAATTTGACCAATGCCAACCAAAAACCAATGCACTACTTTTACTTTCAGAAAATAGGGAGAGACAGCAGGTCAACAGTATCTGTCACATAGAAGTGATATACATCATCTGAAAGCTGGGAGCCTGAAGATTGATTTGAGATGCAGCTCAGCACTGTGTGTCACAACAGGGTCATTTTATACAGTGAGGTCAAGTTTAAAAAAAAATGGTTTCACTACAATGAAATGACTACTTTGGGGACTAACACCATCACACAAGAGTCTCAGCTTTCCAGTCATACCCAATTTATTTTTATTTATCTGCGATTAAATAAGCACATATACTGTATATTTCCACCCCTTAAAGTCTCCATGCCAACCGTTTGCCATGAATATTTCTATAGATCTGCTCCTGCCCACGCTGTATAAATAAAGCTTGAATGAATGAATGAACCGATCATAGATTTTCAACGTCCACTTTCAAAGGGAGAAACTTGCAACATGATATCAGGATGAATCATGTGTTTTTTTTCCTAAACACACGACTGTTTCCCAGTGACTAGAATTTGTTTATTTTGAGGGTTCAGAATTTATTAAACTGAGGACTGTGTGCACACATTTGACTGTGGGTTGATTTACCAAATAAGAACAATGTGCAACAACCAATAGAAGCAGCAAACTTGATGACATTTACTTTTCTGTGTTTGCTCTGAAAAAAAACAAATACTTCTTTATTCTGCTGGAATCATTTTCAATCAATTTTTTTGTTTGAAGCCCACTCACCACCCACGCATCTAGGTTCATATGAGGTCCTCAAGGCTCCATCACAAACACACACACACACACACACACATATATATATATATATATATACAGACCCTTGAATTACTGCTGATGCGTGTGAGAAGTGTGTCCAGGATGGTATCGTTGTCGTGGCGATGCAGCAGGATGAAGCGCAGGAAGGTTTTGAGGAGGGATGTCTCCGTCACGCTCCGCAGGAAAAGGTCCAGGTACGCGGTGCTAGCGATCATCTCATCCACAGATGACTATGAACCAAACACACACACAAGTTTGTCTCAAAACTGCATAAGAAGGCGATTTGACAACGGTCCTCTGAATAAGATGAAGTCTAAGATTAAAAACATGCAGAAGGACAATTTGTTCAAACATTGTGAAACAGCTGTTTGCTTTGATTCTCTTGAGTCATCTTTTGAAGAAAGTCCAGCAAACAAATCTGTTCACACAATTGTTCTTACTCTCCTGCAAAAAACACTTCCACAACAAAAGAAGGATTCCAGTAACTCAAGAGGAGCAATAACAAAGTGGTCATCTTCAAATATGGCACATCATTTGTGGTACACCCCACCCTGTTTTCCTTAAAGGATCAGTTGACACAGTTCTCTGTTTTCACACAGAAATTGCACTTTTTCCCCACATACTCCTAGTGGAATCTAGTAATGCAGATAGTTTCTGACGCACAACAGAATTTGAAAGTCTTAACATCAGTGTGTCTTTCTGGGAACAATGTCCAAAGAAAACTCAAAGACCTCCCTAACATCTGTTAACCATAGCAAATATTTTCAAACAACAAATTAGTCACTATTCCAACTGTTGACAGAGAGCTCTGTGATTATCCAGAGGAGTCTTGACCTTGTTTCTGGGAAGACCTGCCACTCATCCCTTTCCTACCTTGTGCAGGGCGGGACCCATGACGGGTACAAGGAAGCCGTTGTGGAGGTAGTCCAGAAGCTGGGAGCGGACCAGGGGATGAGAGACCTGCACCACAGCATTGCAGAACTCAAGCGAGTTCATGAACAGCACGAGTGACGACACGCCCATCCAGTCCTCCCGCCGCAGGGCGTGCCAGTCGTCACCTCGAACCTCAATCTTCCTGGGCAGAGAGGAGTAGAGGGCGCTGAGGCCTGTGGCCAACACCTGAGGAGAGACACAGAGGCTACAGGTCAGACCGCTGAACCTCGACAGCCCCGGTGCAGCTGGTGAGCATAGAGTTCCCATGGAAACATGTGTGCATCCTGGTGCTAAGGAGTACAACTGCATACGTCGAAAAGGTAGTATAAAGCCTTTTGTGTCTCCAGAGGGAGCCGCATGAAATCTGATACATTTCCTCAAGTGATGTCACTTGAGTCAGTGTTGGTTGGGGCTGGAGACTACAAGTGTGAAAAATGAAAAAAACCTGGGGATGAGGAGTTAGAAAGAAGTCAAGTTGACAGACCTCTGTAGCCCATTCTTCTTCTGTGCTGGAGGCTAGCAGCTCCAGGCTACATTAGCTGCTACTAGCAGCATAACACACCTGAATCTCCAACTGAACTGTCATCTGTTAAGTTGCATCATGGGTAATGTAGGTGTCAGGTTTTGACAAGGGGACGAATGCATGGAATAAAAAATATGATATCTCTGGTTCTGCTGCATCAATTTTGATATTTCTTTTCCAAAAAGTGCCATGCTAAACCAGCGGAGACTTTTAAGGCTCGTTGTTTTCAGTTTTTACAGATTTTCACAGATAAATACTTGGATTTTTTTTATACAACAACAACAAAAAAACCCTGAATGATGAGCTTGATATATCCTAACTATTATCTAAATATTATCACTGACAACTGAAGAGACAATTATAATTGATGGACCGCATTTACTGTATAAAGCAATATACAACAGGTCTCTCATTCACCCACGCACGCACACACACACACGCACGCACACACACACACACACACACACGCACACACACGCACACACACGCACACACAGTCATGAAGGTGTCCTGGTATTTGGGCTCAGTGTCTTGCTCAAGGAGCTGGAGATTAAGACAAAAGATTGCTCAACCCCACCCTCCATGTTTATTCTAGGAAACGATATGTTTCTAATATACATAATACTGACCAGTGTTCTCTTGTGTCTGATGAAAACACAGTTTGTTTTAATAACAGTGTGAGTGAGTGTACGGGCAACAACTCAGCAAACTTCAGTGGTTGGAAAATGGAAGTTGGACATGCAATAAGTCTTCCCAGTATGAACTGTCCAGAGGTAATGGAAGAGTCCCGATTTAAAGCCATCTCAGGTGAGGCATACTTTAGTGTGTTGACGACAGCAGATAATTTTTATTTTTGCTTGCATGATATGTAAAAATAAATACAATGGGCATAAAAACCTGGACCTGGTAGTGGGAATACTTCATTGAACCCAGCCCATTAGAAAAGAGATGCAGTGTGTGTGTGATAAACACTGCTCGCTGTGCACTAAGAGGTCCATTATGCTGGTCTAAGAATCTACTGCTACATCCTTAATGTCAAAACAAGGTCGACTGCAGAGTGTGAGAGAGAATGCATGGGCAGAAAACAGTGTGATTGAGGCAGAGAGGAGCATTTGCTCCTTGATGCCACCTCCACTGGTCTCTCTAGTCAGTAAGTAGGTCAGACTGAAGCTGCTGGAAGGAGGACGAGCAGAAAATAGCTGAGCCAGCTCTTTCACAGCACAGTGTACAGGCAGAGCAAAAGATAAGAGAACTGACCAAAGCATTAAACCACACGCATCATAGACTAGATTGGATATGTAACACTGTTCACTCTCATAATGCAGTTTTGAAGCTTCGATGTCGCTCCGTTGCGACACTTTAATTAGACATACAAGTGCAATCAGTGAAATATGGCTCCTTAGTACCTCCCAGTGGCAGCTGGAGAGAACTACAACAGGCAAACACTGGTACTCAGTCTTCCTTCACAGCCTTCTTTAATATTTTCTCTTGTTTACAGACCATGTGATAAAACACTGAGTGTATGTTCACCACTAGAAACCCAAAGTTCAATCCTGAAATTTAAATGATCGTTTAAAATACGATCATCATTTGATTGTTATCATCTACTAGGAGCCCTGCAATATCCCATCATGTGGTTAAGTCTCAGTGAAATGTTGATTAGCTATGTTGGAAGTTTATACAGTATTTATTTGTGTGGTGCAGCAGCAGTAAGGAGTTCTACTAAAGACAAACACAAGCAGCTTGTGAAATTCAGTTAGGTGGTTCTTTTTTCTTTTTTTTTTTTTTTTTTTTTTAGACATTTACAGGAAATGTTCAAGGTTGAGACAGAGCTGAGAGGATGTAGATAAGTATTAATGTTCTGTCAGAGTCATCTCCTTCCCCTTCCATTATCACATGCCATCTCTAATGCATCAGAACTACACAGCACGCGGGCACACACACACACACACACACACACACACACACACACACACACGCACACACACGCACACACACGCACACACACGCACACACACGCACACACACACACACACACACACACACACACACACACAAGTTTGCCCAGCTATCCTTGTTAGGACATTGCATTGACTTCCATTCATTGTGGACAGCCTAACCCAAAACCTAACCAGTTCATGCCTAACCCTAACTTTAACTAACCTCAATTCACACTTTACCCCTAACCTTTACCAGGAAATGGCGTTTTGCCTCATTAGGACCAGGCTTTGGTCCCCATGAGGACTACTGGTCCTGACAAGATCGGTGTTTATACCGGAAAAGGTCCCAATGAGGTGACAAAAACGTGCACACACGGCCCAGAATGACATCATCAAATTGCCTCTTTTGTCCGAGTGACAGTCTAAAACCCAAAGATATTTGATTCACAATGACACAGAACAGAGAACAGAACAGTAAATCCTCACACCTGAGAAGCTAGAACCAGACACTTGACATTTTTGCTTGATAAATACCTACAATCATCATCTGATTATCAAAATTGATGCTATTTTTTGGATGACTGACTAAACAATTAATCAGTTTTGCATTATTAAAGCATGGGTCATATTCATGTGTATATCTGCTTGTAACCCTCTTTGTGTTCTGGTATAAACCCTCAGTGTGTTCTATGCAATCACAAAATAAGGAATATGTTAAAAACAAGTAAACAACATATAAACAAGTTGTCCCGACAGGTGGAGTCCATTATCACCCTTATACAACGGCCAATTACTGTGCTTCAATTATCAGTTATAATTAACTTCTAAAATAGCAAGACATTTTAGTAGTGTTGCTATGGTTACCTGCAGTTTGATATACCCTGCACATATTATAAAATGGAAGTTAACTATTGAACAGAACTATGTTTACTGGATCCCAATGTATAACCTCTACTGCTACCTGCCAAACATTCAGAAATGAGGATTTTCTGTGGTCTTGGCATGTTGGAATTATCTTTCAACTTTACTTAAAAATCAGAAAATGAGAAAATATGCAATCCATCATAACTAAGTGACAGGTAGTTACAACCAGGTTTTTATAAAGGCTCAACCCTAACCCACATGTTAACCACACTCTACAAACCCCCCAGTTAACATCTAAAACACAACACTTTCCATGACCACATAGTTTGTTTTAAAAACAAAACCATTTCATGAGCACCGTTCCTCACCGGGCAGAAGTAGGAGTTCTCAGCGATGTAGCGTGCCACCGCCTCATGGCTGGCCGAGGCCGCCATGACCAGCAGCAGTGCGTCTCTGGCCTGCTGTCCGATGGCTCCGTCCCGGTGGATGAACGGCACGAGGAGGGAGAAGATCAGCAGATTGGTGGAGCCCTGCTGGGCCGGTGCTGCTCGGAACAGCATCTCTAAAACCACCGGCTGCCGGGCCATGGACACACAGACCTGACGGGATTCACGGAGTCACAATTAAAGACCGCAGTATGAAAAAAAGTGATGAAACAGTGATACAAATTCTAAGAATCTTCAGCCATGGTGGCGGCTCTGTGGGGCTGTACTTGGGCGCAGTAATGATAACATCAGCATGCTAACATCCTCACAATGATTATAATAAATAATTCTATTTATTTCATCAGATTTTAGTGCAGAGCCACAATGTAGCATTCTCTTTCCTGTGCTTTTTCCATGCATACTGCTGCCAAATTACAGAGGCAAACTCCCTGCATGCAAACGTCCACCAAGTGTTCTCCTTTCCTCCTTTCTGGGGTTGCCTAGCGACACAACTCGAATCAAAGTCTACTTCAGTCATTCAACATGTGCTCCTTTCTGATTGTCCTTCCTGACTGTGTGAGAGTAATGTGTGTGTGTCTCTAGTCTTTGTGGGTTTAAATAATCTTTTCAGGTCTGTTATTTTTTTTACATGTAGTGTACACATTAGAGAAGTAACAAACAGTAGGAGTGTACCTGATTAAGCAGCAGTACCAAGCTGTTTTCTAGGGCTGAAGGACAACCGAGTTCTGGGTCGGCACATGCTCCCAGCAGCCTCAGCAGGGGATGGAGGACGGCTGTGTGCTGCAGCAGGGGCTGCTGGGACTGACCGATGAGCATTTCAAACAGCTTGAGCAGAGCCCCCTGGCTGTCTGGGTCCAGGCCGCGGCGGAGGTGCCACTGAACCACGCACTCCAGAATATTCTCAGTGACCACCATCTCCAGTATGGGGCCCATGGGTGTCACGTTGGCAGCGCCCTCCGAGCCCTCGGCGGGCCGTTCTTCCGCCAGCAGACATAACATCTGATCGGTGTGATTCCTCACCGCTGTCAGGTCATCGCTGGAGGAGGACGGCTCGTGCTGCTCCAACACCCAGGAGACCTGAATAAAGGAAGAGAGAGAGTTTGTTTTGGTGTCATGTTCAACTCTTAACACTGGCTGTCCTACTGTGAGCCACTACAAAATAACTAAACTCTTACAGGACTTTTATTCCATTTTAATTATGTTTAACAACTTCTGGGTTGTGTAAACAGACAACAGTGGGGTTATTAGACTGGTTAAGATCCTTTAAATGTAGTTTATTGTCATGGCATATAGAAGAATCTCAGAATCTTCCTTCCTTTGATGTGTTGGCTGTACCTTCCACCCTTAATAACAGATGTAAATTATTACTATATTATTAATATAGTGTTATGTCATTTACAGATATTCCCAATGCAATAAAATCACATTTTGATGGATAAAAAGTCATTCCTGGCACTAAAATACATATATTTACTCACATGCTATTCTCCACAAAATTAGACAAAATAAGAGCTGCAACTATTATTTTTATTATTGATTAAGCTGCTTATTTTCTTGATTCATCGATTAGTCGTTTGGTGTATAAAACGTCACATTTGAGAAGCTGGAATCAGAGAATTTTTAGATTTTTTTTCTTAAAAAATTACTCAAAATGATAAATCACTTATCAAAATAGTTGATAACTGTTGCAGCTCTACGGAATAACGAAGCCAGGGTTTCATAACATTTACTGAGAGGTCTATCAGTCAGTTTGACTACAGCTATGATGACTGTGCTCATCTGCGTGCAGATAACAATCATGTATGTGTGGTGAATATATGAGCTGAAAGCCAGAGCCTCATGAAAGACCATGTTGCTGGGAACCAGTTTGGTGAATGTTTCGCAACCGACATGCTTGTACAAACACGCTTTCACACAAAACCATTTGTTATATTTGTTTTATTTTCTCATATGCAACTCTAAAGCCTTCTGAAAAATATAATAATAAACTTTATTATATAACACTTTTTAGAGCTTAAAAACTAAAAACATGGCGGATTGACATTTTAAGAAATTGTTAGGCAGTGACAAGACTGTGTAACCTATAAAACTATCAATCAGTGATTGGACATCAGCCAGTCACACTGTTAAAGTACTCTGATTACTCTCACCGGCCCCCCCGGCGCTGCCAACTGAACGTGTGAACATCCACAGTGCTGTAGGTGTCTGGACAGATAATCATTCACTAAAACAAAGACGGAGCCTGAGAACTCCAACTGCTTTCTCCTCCGTTTACTATTCACAGAAAGTGAACTTTTACCTTTTTATCTCCGCGCTGCTCTACACACGGCAGAGACGACTAAACATGCAGCATTTTCTTTCAACTGTTGTAAATGACTTTGATAGTGCGGGGGTGTGACAGCTTTACTGCTGTAAACCAATCATCAACTGAAAATCCATCATTATTTATCCAGCAAAAACAATATCTGGTTCTGGCTTTTCAAATGTGAATATGTTTTGATTTTTTCATCATTATCAATTGAATATTTTTGGACAGTTGGCTGAACAAATCACATCATTTGAAGTCACCTTGAGCTCCTGTTTTCTAACATTAAATAGACTAAACAGTAAAACAAAATAAAATTATTGTTATTTGCAGGCCTAAACAGGTTAAATTCACTGCAGTCTGACAGCTCTGCAGCAAAATAGTTGAGCAATGCAAGCAGTGAGACATTAACACAAGTTTTTTTTTAAAAATGCCCATTTACCGTAATCGTCTAAAACACTTCTTTTGAAATAAAACAAAGATGATCACACCGTGTCCTACTGCATGCACACACAATTACAGTGAGTACTTTCAAATAAGTGGTTTGGATAATATTGCTCAAGTGTTTGCAAGTGTGAAGTATGAAGTTGGTGAGTAAAATGTTATTCTGCAAAACTAGCATCGAAGTTGAGCCCACAAATGATCAAAAACTAAATATGCAGTTTCATGAAAATCCAAGAGAAGAGGAGCATCTCCAGCTCACCTGTCTCCAGTGGTTCTCGAACACCATGAGGCAGGTCTCCGGGTCAGCGGTGCAGGGGCTGGAGGGGGTAGCGCTCCGACTGGACCGACTCCCGGGACCCCGCGGGTTCAACCTGCTCAGCCAGCTCATACTGGAGCGCGGTGGGAGGCAGGTCAAAGGTCACAAGAACTCAAGAGGTGAGGAAAAGGGAGCTCCGTCAGAACGGTCAGAGGCGACGGAAGACAAAAAGAAATTAAAAAGGGAAGAAAAGGAAAAGATGATGCGGGGAGGAGGGGGAGATGGGGAGACGGGGGAGGAGAGGAGGGGGGAGAACGGGGAGGGAGAGTGTATCCACACGGAGAGAAGGAGGTCGGCTGTCACTGCCGCTCAGTGTACGTTTAGGAAAAGCCCGCTGCTGCTTTAGAAACTGTGTAACCCTGTCCTCCCTGTAGACCCTGTCATCCAGTCTGAAGCCAACACCACCCCATAGCCAGTCAGGACGGGCACTCTGTGCTCTGTAAACAGACAGAAACAAACAGAACATTCAACATGTTAATCAAGACTTTTCACAACCTTTCAGACTCTTATTATCATGGATGATTTGGGTTTTGATTGTTGGTTTAAGAAAAGAAGTGATTTGAACGCATCATCTTAGATTATCTGATGGGCATTTTTCACAGTTTTCACACATTTCTTAGATTTAACTATTGATAGAAAAATTATCTAACTAACTGGAAATTGACACAATTGCTAATTACATCCCTAAAATCTGTTCAGCAAAAAGCCTGACAGCTGACAAACTTCTATCATCTCTCAATCATGTCATCCAAACACCCATCCATTCACAAATCCATCATCTGTACCCAAGAGCATCTGCGTAGCTCAGCCTTACAGTATGCTGTTACCACGGAAACCATGCAGTCCTTCAATGAACAGCCAATTCACCTTGTGCATGCAAAACCCAAGCAAATTCAGTATTTTAATCATAACTAAAATTTAAAAAGTTAATTATTTCATTCAGAAATATTGGCACCGCTCAGTGTTGCTGCTCGTACTCCAACTGCCCTTTTTGACCCCAAAAAAGATAAAACACAACAATTCATCACAAGTCACAGGCTTTACCAGGGTTTCCACCAGTGCATCGCAAGCCCAGCAGCCCAGTTGACCCTCCACTCCTGGCCTAAACATCTGGGATTTTTTTAAAAATGTATCTTAAGATGTTTTCTAAACTAAAATGTGTTATACAAATAGCATAGCTCCTTCAAGGAATATCTCAGTGCGTAAGGAGTGTGCGGTCTAGAGAGAGCGAGAGCGTGTGTGTGTGTGACGGTGAGGCTGCAGCTAATGGAGCGAGCCGCCTACCATCAGAGAGCAGGTTGAGCAGTTTCTGCTGAAAACATGCACCGACACCCGGGATGACATGAGAGCAGCTGACCAGATGTCTCACTCTGCTACTATGTGCTGCGACCCACCCACCCCTCCACCCCGCCGGGCCTGACAACTTTTCTAGCAGAAAACCCGAGCTTTACTAAATTTGATGAGACTCTACGTGTAAGGCACTAAACAAACCCATGTCTCAATCGACTAAAAACCGTTGTAGCACACAGATGATATCAAGTAGAAACATGGAAGCTGTTGCCTGAGAGCAGATTAAAATCTCTAAATCTATGCGGTCAGGGCTGAGGACATATGTAAAGTGTGTTTGTGATAACTCTTACTAAAATTTGGTGGATCGGTTTTACATAATATCGCAGCGGAGTAATGATAACAGAGGAAGCGGCCACGGTGAACTGATGAAGAGCTGCAGGCGACGGGCGCTTATTTAAATCCCCGACATGTCATCGTTATCACTGACACCTTTCCTGTCTCACTTTTTTTGTTATACTGAAGATATACTGACTGCTGGAACACCGGCACAAATGGAACCAACGTTCGGCGGATGCACAAATACTGACTCTGACACTGCGCGCTGTCTTTTAATGTTAACTATCCATAAGCCCTTAGTTTACAAGGACGACTTCTCCGATGGTTCTGTGTAACAAAGCATCTGGTGCGTCAGGTTAGCCGAACATCTTGTAAGTATCAAATGCTCTCCACCTGATGAGTTTCTCCACATCAGAGATACATGCATCACTCCTGTGTCTCTGCTCCACATATCTGCCAGAAGTAGTGTACTTAGTGATTTATTGTGAGGATTATTTGGGACCCAGTGAACAGATGGATCCAGAGTGGAGAAGTGCATTATGCTGCAGGATTGTTTTACACATTTTGATGTCCTTTTTTTTTTTTGTTTTGGAGTGATTCTGGGTCTTCATTGTAACTGCTGTGAATCCAACCTGACCACAGCTGCTGCCCCCCCTTGAAGGAGCAAACCACAAATATTCACCTTTCAACACTACAGGCCCGTTTTATACTCAAAAGATTTTCAGCAGTGTATTCCTATAAGAGAAACCCAGTTATCACAGTTAGATTTCTCTCACTGTATTACATTTAGTTCAAAGTTCATGTCAAAAGCGTCTCTCAATGGCTCTTGAAATCCATTTCTATGAAACTGTTTGCTTTCATTCTCCAAGTTACTCTGGTGAGTCAAAAGGACAATGAATGGGTTAATGAGTTGAGTGCCACACTGTTTAAATGGAAGTGTAGATAAGTGGACTTTTAAGTGGATTACAAAAGTATTTGTTTTTACTTGTGGCCACATGATGTGGACTGAAGTCACATGACTTGGTCTCGGGTCAGACACGAGTAACAGATTTGATGACTTCTGGCTCGGCTTTCCTAAATCAATAAGTCTCCATGTTTTGCTTTATTGAATTTCTCATACAACAGTTATATGAGTAGCTGAACACAAACAGCACTGAAACATGCAGCTAAAATGTAACATCCAAGCTGGGTTTTTTTTTAATAATTAACCCTCCCTCAGCAGGTGAGACAAAGTTAAAGATACTGAGAGAAAATCCAATCATTTCTGTGAATACACCGAATGAATCCATACCCAGACAAGAAAGCAGAAAAAACACTCGACCCGTAAAGAGTCAAAGCAGATACATCTACAGCAAAATGACTGAAAACGAGCTCACAGAAAACACAGGCTAACTATGATTCACCATAAATGCAATTACCTTAAATACACGTCAGCCTTGTCTGCCTCACCGTGAGACTTCTGAGATATCCTGACATGCAGCGCTCAGCTCACATGAGCTTTTATCACAGGGAAATTCAAAATGTGTTTTATTTTTCAGGTCACACACTTAAGCATCATAAAACCAGCTCAAAGTTCAACTACAGATTCCAGCATAGGGAGGCTGCCTTCATAAAGACAGTGTATTAAAGGTTAGTGATCAAACACACCAGACCACAGCTCCTCTGGACTGTTATCGTATCACACCAAAAAAAGTCTAAAGGCCTCATAATATTCTCTTATGTTAGGAAAGTGGAGCTTGTTTTCCAAAAGTTTCTGTGGCTTCCTAATATCAACAAACTAACAGCCGTGCATGCTTTCTGCAGGAACTGTCCAGGTGTGCACAGGTGTGAAAATGTCCTCCACATTCCTCACATTTCTATTGCTGTCACTGTCCATGTTAACAACTGAACCACACCGATCACCTCTGTGTTTGCAGCAATAGAACGAGGGGAGTCTTCAGAGGGGGGGGGGGGGACGGGACAAGAGCGACCAAAATCTGGATCGAGTTCTGACGACGGCTGCGACAGATACGAGCAGATGTGGTCTTTCCATTCACCTACTGTGCATGTTAAATCAGTGGCGAAGCTGATCTTAAACACAGCAGAAAATGTGGATAGCTGTAAAAGGAATATTTGACTTCCTGTAGCCTGTTTACTGATCCCAACACGTCCGCTCTGTAACCACCACCCCTCACTATGACAACCAGCATCTCAACCCCAGCTTCAAAAGGTAGAAAACCATTTACAAAATAATGTGCAACTTAGCTTTTCTGATGTAGTCAACAACATCATCCAAACATATTCTGTTAGAATAGATTTCTGCTTTAAAGTGCACTGCTATGGCAAACCACTATATAACAGAAAACAGGCTATAATTGTCATAATCTACTTAGTTGGGTACCAATACCAAAACTTTTTCTTTTAATATCTTATATGTTTTTATTAAAGAATCCTTATTTATACTCAACAAAGTAAGTCAAACCTCCCAAATGCTTCCATCTGTCTTAATAAAACAAAAGCTATACAAGAACTGACATACAGACATAAAACACAGTCTATGGTTGATCAGTCCAAAATCCAAAGATAATCAATTTCCTATCACAGAGGACAAAAAAAAACAATCTGGAATCAGTATTTTTTTTGGCATTTTTGCTTATAAAATAACTTAATCAACAATCAGAATTGTTGCAGATGAATTTTGTGTCAACTGATCAATTAATAGACTAATAATTTCAGCTCTGACACGTTCTAAAAATTAAAATTGAGATGTGGTTGAAAGTTAGTTGTAGGTGGACCTTAAGTTAAGATTGTCAAACTAGAAAGAAAATCATTTACCTCTTTCCTATCAGGAAATATGTATTCATAGTCAGGAAGAGTCTGACCAAGCATTTACTGCTTTCCATACTTGAAAAGTTTTTAACACTAATGTGAGTGGACACTCAAAAAGTATTCATATTAGATCCAGATCTATGCTTGAGTGCATTCATAAATGGATCATGATATTATCTGTTAAAGTACTGTCATCAGAGTGTAACTTTAGCCCTCAACGCCTTTGATAACGAGAATTGATCCACTCAAGTGTTCAGGTGTCTTCAGATTGCAGATTATTGAAGAGTTCATTGCCATTGCTGCAGCTGACAAGCTTAAACATAACAGCTAAAGCACTCCTGGTACCAGAGTTTCAAGGAAAACGATATCCAATTATTTCAGTCAGGACGCGGATCATGCAAAGTCAGGCATCAATCACTGCAGTGTTTTGAGTCATGTGTCCCCTCCAGCCTGACAGACTGTTAGCGCACCTATGGCTCCTGACTGCAACCACAAAATAGTACGACAAATGCAATGACCTTGCCTTTAAACTGGCTGGTTTATTCAAGTTACCTTAATCGCATTTGTGCTTTATTTACCCCTGATCTTTAAGTCACCATCCCACAGCCAGATCTCACATTAGCCAGGCGAAGCTGGCGAGATGATGTAGCAAGCTAGTTGGTACTGCAAAGATAATTAGCTGGTTACGAAATGTCAACCATGGATATAGTTTATTCATCTTGTTAACGTGCTGATGCTCTTCTCTACTAAGTTATTAAGAAGTTACTCACCTTATATATATGTAGGAGTCTCAACAGTTGCTGCGAGGTGCTGATTTCCACGGGTACCTGCTAGCTGGTTGCTAGTAAGTTAGCGCTGGTGGGTTGCTAACGACTAGCTGCTAATGAATTCCACAATGTCAGAGCAGTTAACGGATGGACAGCGCTCAAGTTATCCGAAGACAACTGGCGAGCTAGACAATACTGAGTCGGGCAAGCTAAAACATTAACCACTCCTTCATTCGGGCTGCTGTGCATCCTGTTAGCGAGAGATAAACATCCCATTTGATGATTTCTCAAATACTCTTCCCTCTCCCGCAGCCATCTTACTTAAACTCCTCCCACACGACACCCACAGCGACGCCGCTCCTCGCCGCTCCTCAACGCTCCACATCGCTCCTTACAGCTCCTCACCGCTCCTCACCGCTCCTTACTACTCTTAACCGTTCCCCGCCGCTCCTCACCGCTCCACGCCGCTCCTTGCCGCTCCTCACTGCTGTATGCCAAAAATTAAAGAGCAAACACTGTGACCCAATTCCATACTAACTCTATCAAGTGTACGCTGTGTACTAGTGTTGACAGGGCACCATTTTGACAGTTAGTGCACAAGAAACTAATTTAAAAAAAGATAAATCAATTCTGAATCCAGTTTATGAGCATCTTGGATATAGCTAGTAGTATGACAAAACTATCCAAGTCAACTTAATAGCTTTTTGCATAGCTTTCAACTGTATCATTCATTTTTCCTCAGTTTGTCAGTTTGCTTGGTTGTCATGGAGATAGACATAATGTTTGGGCAGTTGCTGTTGTGATTCCACAGGCTACTTTTAGGCTGCATTTCAGCTGGCTTAAAGGGGCACTCCAGCTATTTGGTAACGCACTATCATAAAGTTGGGGGAACACACACAAGACAGATTAAAAGTCAAAACTGATGCTGTAGAGGCTGATACCCTGCCCATTAAGGCCAACACACAAGCTCCAAAACACTTGATCCTACATTTCCCATAATGCAACGCTATAGTGTCTTTTATTAGATCCTCTCTGCCCCCTAAATACCCACTTCTTTTAAACCCCTCACCTCCAGTTTATACTGCAGGTTTCCTGATTCCTGTTTAAAAATAGAGATGATAGAGATATATAGATAACTGATAACATGTATGTCGTAATTTTTTTCACTTTGGAAAGTACCCCAGAGAGCGACAAAAGACATTGTACAACAGTTTTCACAGGTTGAATAGTGCTACACGTGATGGGTAAACTGAACTACATGTGAAAAAACAGTGAAGTGCCTCTTTAAAAGTTAAAAAAGTTCATTCTTGAGTTTGGAAATAGTTTGACCAACTGCTGATGAACTGTGTGATATTGCTGAAAGCTTTGGAAAAAGCTAGTAAGTGGAAGTGAAAGCTTTGGAAAAAGCTAGTAAGTGGAAGTGGTAAATGAGTTAGGATTGTTTCTGTGAAACTTCTTATGGTGGTTGGTGGTATGGTGGTAGAACAGAACAGAAATATTGTCAACAAAGCATACAAACGTTTGAATGGTGTAAACAAGCGGCAACCTCTGGGGCTGAAAAATTAAGCCAAAACTGCAGTTCCTCGAATGGCCACTGGAGACTGGCTCCAAAAGTGAGTCAGTCCCCATAGACCCCCATGTTAAACTGCTCAACTTTACAGCAGAAATTAACATGTTTACAGCCTGGTACACAAAACAGTTTTGGTCTCTATAGCTAATTTCCCCTTTCATGACAACTGTACGGGGGGTGAATTTTCAAATTACTCACCCGTTTGAATTTCATTAAGGCTTAAATTTGAGTTACACGTGGGTGCCATTACAGGCAAGTCACTACCACAGCGACAACATTGGTTAAGTAAGGTAACCATGATCCATATTCACAGGGTATAGGCGTAGCCGTAGCCGTCATTATTTCAGCGTGTTTTCTGTTAATGAAAGTTAATTGTAATATTTTGGTCACCTAAAAAGTCTTGTTCAGCATTTGGTTGTACTTAAAGACCTTCTAAGGAGTTGGATGTTCAGTTTTTTCCAGTAAGTACATTTAGTTTTAATGGTTGTAAGCCTGTTTTTTGCTGGCGAAAATTAGCATTAACATTGACATTATTACTGTTAACCATAGACTGTAATCGAACCGTGCTAACCAAGCTAGCAGCTAGCGTTAGAGTCAGCTCCACCCTCTCCTCCAAATATGGTCACTTCTGGTTCCAAAAATCCAAGATGGCGATGGTCAAAATGCAAACTCAAGGCTTCAAAACACAAGTCCACAAACCAATGGCTGATGTCATGGTGGCTACATCCATTACAGTCTACAGGTGTTACTAGTCAAGTATGGATTTAAATCCGTGGTAAAAATGGAGCAAATTTTAACTAGATTGTGTTGCATAAATGTAAATGTATTTTAATTCCTCTTAAGATGTAATTAAATCTTTTCATTAAACTCAATTTGTACATTTCCACACCAGCATATCCACATGCTTATATGTCCATAACTTCTTAATTTCCATATCAAATTTACTTTTTTCATTCTTTTATGTGAACAGTTAATTGTGACCAGACTTTTTTCTATTAGAAATAAAAAATATTTTCTTTCTTAATGTAGCATACGTGTAGAACCGACACAGTGCATTCTGTATATTTTTATTGACAGTGACACATTTTCTGTCATTTGGGCTCTATACTCCAGTCATTGTTGTCTAAAGCAGTCTCTAAGATGTGTAGAGGAGGACTTCTCCCTTTTGCTAGGGGGGGGAGGAAGAAATTCCCAGAGGACACATGGCATCTGTTGTGGGTTTCTTCCATAGAGACCAGCATCACGAGGCAGTGCGTAGGTAGACCTGGTTTGTTGTTAGGTGAACCACGTAATGATGTCTGATGCACATCAACACATTGTCTGAATTATTGTCCAATACGTTTTAACGCTCAGGCAGAAGGGAAACCAAAATTAAGAGCAGTAGCCATACTCACTTTGAGAAAATGTTTTAGTTGAGGACAAAAGACTGCAGAATGGATAAAACAGGTGATGTAAGTATTAGGAGTAATGAATGGCAGAGACTGCTCAGGTGGCATCGGAGGCAGAAAGTGAAGGACGAAGGAGAAGATGGCGTCAACAAGGACGAAGGGAAACGTAGCAGCAATCTGGGTCAGAAGTTGAAAGTTAAGTGAGTAATTAAGTATGGGTTAGACAATTTTGGAAAAAAAAGTTTTATTCTTTATAACAATTCTTAATATGGAGATAAACAGATGATAGTAGTAACTGAAGACAACTAGATTTAGTGTGATGATACTTATTTACATAATTTATTCATTTATTCAGACTTCATCACTTCTGAATTGGTGAAGAACTAACCAACCTCTTGTGGATGAGAGATTAAAAACTCTTAAGTCCAGCTACCTCTAATGTACTCTAAAAACATGTCCTTCAATTGTATATTCTAACATTGTTCTTGGATCTTCAGGATTAATTATGGGATAAAAAAAGTATGCCAAATCATAGGCTTTCTAGTGTTTTTATGGCATGTAAGAAAGAATTCAAAATAACCAAGTTAAAAGTTAAAATCATGTTCATCCCACTATGGCAGGTGTTTTCATTTTAGAATTCAACTAGAGCAAAATCCTATAATTTTCAGATACAGAGATGTAATTTCAAGCACTTAAGATGTAATTTAGATTTTTGTAAAAATTTAACTAAATTCATTTGGACATGATAACTATGAACCACAATACATTTGTAATTCCCCTCATGTATGACTGATCAGGGAGTAAATCTGTGTCATTTCCCTCTCCCTTGTCTCCTTCATCATTTCTCACTCAGTTGGAAAGAATGGATGGTTGATCCAGCAGAACAGTTTTATTATGTCTGGCTACAGGTCATGATCCTCCCCATTGTCTACAACTGGGTGATCATCATTTTGAGGTACATGCACGGAATATGATGAATATCATATAATAATCATATAACCTGTAATCATTTGACATCCCCTGAGACCGATTCTTATTGGTTATGTTTTCTTAGGACATGCTTCACTACAATTGCACTGAGCTACCTACCTGTGTGGCTTACACTGGACTATCTGTCAGACCTCATGTATATGGCTGACATGATCATCACTGTTCACACAGGTGAATTATTTATTTTTTAAGATTTTTGATTGATTTGATTTTTGTCACATTGTACAGTCATACTAAATATGAAGTATAAAGTAACACTATATAGAAGAAAGTGTAGATACAGTCAAAAAAGAAGCAATAGAAAATCAGGTCATGGACAACACCAACATGTCCTGCAAAATGATGCTAAATAATACGGAAGTGCATGAGAAAAAGCAAGCGGGCATGCCTCACGTCAGCTAAAGTCCATGGTTCAAAGTAATAAAGGTAATACAAATTAAATGGATATAATGCCTTATAAATGCCTTATAAATGGATAGAAATAACCCTCACATGTCCAACTCTTCAATAATACAACTGTCTTGAGTTGTTAGATGACTTGAACACTTGAAAGTTAGAAACATAGGAATTACTATTGCTTTCTTCCAATCATGACGTGAACGCTGTTTATTCTTGAAAATGAGGTCAGCCCAAGCTTTGATAGGGTAATTGTAACAGCACTGGAGGTGCACAATGGGATTTGTTAAACCTTGTGCTTCCCTCTCCAGGCTACTTGGAGCAGGGTATTCTGATCAAGGACCTATCTCAGCTGAGGAAGCACTACCTGCACTCTAAGTATTTCTTAAGGGACCTAGCCTCCTTGCTGCCCACTGACTTCTTCTACTTTGTCTTTGGCATCCAAACGCCAATGGTGAGGATTAATCGCCTTCTGCGTACGCCACGACTCAACGAGGCCCTGGATCGCATGGAGACGAGAACCTCCTACCCTAACACCTTCCGTATCTCCAAGCTCATGATCTACATCTTTGTGTTGATCCACTGGAATGCCTGTCTCTACTTTGCACTGTCCAATTACATCGGCTTTGGAAGCGATCGTTGGGTATACCCCAACATCACTGACCCAGAGTTTGCCTCCATGCGGCGTCAATACTTTTACTGCTTCTGGTTCTCTGCCCAGATTTTCACCACAGTGGGAGACACTCCTCTACCAAAGCGAGAAGAGGAGTACTTGTTTATGATTACAGACCTGCTTATTGCTGTGCTGGTATTTGCCTCAATTGTTGGCAATGTTGGCAATGTCATCACCAGTCTAAGGGACCGCGATAATGTCTTCTTCCCTAACCATGAGCTGGTAAGTTGCATAATAGAAACCTGCCTGCTTCTCAAATGGCTACACCACAGGGTCATTTTCTTATCACACAAAGTAAACAGAAAGAAAGGAATGTGGAAAAGCTTCTTATCTGATGACATTTCGTAGCTAGCTGCTTGTTATTCTTATTTTATGGAAAATTATTTCCTCTTTCCCTCTTTCAGGTGAAGGGTTACCTGCGTAGCCATCACATTAGCAAGGAGCTTCGACAGCGCATTGACAGCTGGTACCAGCATCTTCACATCAACAAGAAGATCATGCGAGAGAATGAAATCCTGCAGCAGCTGCCTGTACATCTGAGGACAGTGATTGCTGTCAGCGTTCATCTTCCCACACTCTCCAAAGTCACCATCTTCCAGAGCTGCGAGAAAAGTCTGCTGGAGGAGCTGGTGCTTAAACTAACACCTCAGGTCAGGGGGGAAAAATGATGGAAATCAAAGGGCACAAGTGGCTCAAGTTGTAGATAGTGAGTGTTCAGAACAGGATGTTGTGGTGGGGATATGTACTCTAGCTATGGGTACTAGAGAGGAAACAAAATAACATGAGACAGGAGTGTATGAGGGGTTTGCATTTTTGATGCAGTGTCAGTTTGAACTAGGGACATGTGATAATATCGGCATGTCATTGGTATTGGCCGATAAAGACTTTAAAATGAAATATCGGCATCGACCCAAAATGAACATTTCTGCCAATATGACAGGCCGATTCGTCACCTTCTCTTCTGCTGCCGTTTCAATCTTACAGCCCCGGAACTTCCTCCACAGGCTCCACTTCACTCAGCTGCCTGACAGACCCGCTGCTTCTTCCCACGTTAACATGAACGACAAACGGGGGGTCATTACTTCAATTGGATCCACACAGAGAGCTGGGGCTAGCAGGGAGGCTAGAAAAGGCTAGCTGGCGGTGCTTCCCTCTGGCCAAGCTGCGGCTAATGGTCCGCTACCCTCCCAGCTCCAGTTTGTTATTCAGGTTAAAGTGAGAAGAAGCAGCAGGTCTGTCAGGCAACTGAGTAAAGTGTACAGTGACCAGATGTCCTGGTTTGTCAGGGATTGTCCCGGTCTACAATTAAAATAATAATTATAATATTATACTTGTTTTCAGCGCTTACGTAGACATTTATCATGTTCTGTTCCACTCATTATTACCTAATCCAAAATAAAAACAGAAACAGTGCATCTGAATTCAACACTGATTTGTCTGTATGTGTGTCAATTTTTTGCTTTGTACTGTTTGTTATTGTGCTGTTGTATGTTTTGATTGTGGGGGACTATGGATGCAAATTAGCTTCAAGCTAACTCCAGTGCAGTGCATCTTTAATGTTTAAAACTGCACACTGTCCCAATCAATTAATCAAATCAAATTGTCGAGGCTGTTGTTGCTAGCCTGTGACACTTGCTGCTCTTTCTGACAGAACCTGTCAGTATGCTAACGGTTCGCTATCATGCCAAGTAGAGATTTGGTCTTTTCTAAAGAGCTCCAGGAGGCTTACTCCTTCCTTCATCAAGTACTCGGCAATGAAAATTCTGCATTCTGCATACACTGCAACAGTACATTTTCAGTCACCACAAAGAGATTTGTACCTTGTTTTGTTTTTTTTTTAAAAAAAGCTGGCAGTGAATGTGTCACAGTCGGCCATTTAATTAACTGCGCTTGTGCAAACTGACAAATATCTTGGTGGATTTTCGAAATTTTTATTAATCCTGTCTGTCTGATAAACTTAAAGAAAAGTCTGCTGCTCAACCCACTTGGCAGGTTCATTAAAGTTTTAATGCTGATGTCCTGAACTCCAGTCTTCCTAAGTTCTTCCTCCATATATTGTCTTTCTTGATCATACCTAGTATTATCTATGACTGCATGTGTAATAGTCTCCTCAGCCAGGTGGAAAAAAATATGTACATATATCGGTATCGGCATTGGCAATCTGCCACAATGAGTTAGAAAATATCGGCATATCACACATCTGCAAAAAATCCAATAGCATGTATCCCTAGTTTGAACACATCCTTGATGATCCATATGTGCGAAACACTGTTGATATGTAATATGTGTGGTGACTCTTTCTTCCTAAATTAAGTGCAATTTCCTGCCATTTCATTCCATTTCAATTATGAGCCAACTGTACCATTGTCCCATTTATACAGTTCTTTTTTTGGAAAAAAAGAGAGATTGCAAGACTGAAAATGTTGCACTGTGTCATGGGATGGGAAAACCAAGGCTCAGCGCTGCACTAGAGAATTCACCTGACAATTGGTTTACATGCTGTAGCAGTTTTAGTATGAGTTCATATTGATATGATTCTTTGCTCAGCCTAAATTTCGGAAATCACAGGCTGTTGGACCCAGATCTGTAGACTCACAGCTAAGAGTGGTTCAATGTAGGTTAAAAGAGTTGCCCAAACATTATCAATATCTAAATATGTGTCCTATCATGTTTAGACAGATCAGAGATTAGAGATTCTTTAGGTAGAAACTCTGTAATAGTCAACATGGGAGGTAACAATTTGGGAATGGAAGCAAAGATGTGAGACTGGGACAGAATGAGATAGCAACAACAAAAACCATGGGACCCAGTGGAAAGGGGAAGGGACCAGGCAAGGCATTGTGTTGTGATGCTCTTTGTCTTCAGCTCTGTCATAAAGTACAATTTTAATGTTCCTCTGTGAATTTGTGTTCTTTTTTTTGTGTCATTGCTTCTACTTTGTCCACACTGTCAGCCTACATTGAGAGAAAAAAAAGATGTTCAAGTTTGAAGAGATTGTCATGTATTTTGTCTTGCAGGTGTTCAGTCCAGGAGAGTATGTTTGCAGGAAGGGAGATGTGGGTCATGAAATGTACATAATCAAAGAGGGAAAACTTGCAGTCGTAGCAGATGACGGGGTCACAGAGTTTGCTGTGCTGAGTGAGGGGAATTTCTTTGGAGAAATTAGTATCCTCAATATAAAAGGTAAGTCAAGTGTTAAGTACTATGCACATATTCATATAACATTTATCAATTCATGTAGGAAGGAAAAATGATCCAATTCATGACACAATTATAGCAAAAAGCTGCTGCTGAATAGCATTTTATTTTAGTTGAAAAAAATACACTTGAAAAAGGAAGTTTAGTTGACTCAACAGTGCAACAATTAAGAACACTAGACTATTACAGGTGATTCAAACTGAAAAACATTATTTGGTACCAAAAGAAGAGACACCCTGTGGTGTATGTATTAGCAAGGCTCAAACCTTGCCCACTGTGTTAAAACTGGTCAAGATTGGAAAATTTGGCAGCTTGTAGGTTGTAGTTGATCTTGGTATTGGTCAGAGTTTCAGAGACTGTGCATGGGAAGATTCTGTACACAGCTCATAAAAAGGAAATAACTAGTGTATTGAGGTGGAGCAATGAGGTTGGGGAACCAGCGTGCAAATGAAGTGTAAAATAACATGAGTATGTGGTGTGAAATGCATGTTTTGAAATAGGAAGATGATATTCATTTTGTCATTAGTGCAGTGAAGTTGAGAAAGAGGAGTTGTTATGCTTTGATAGGATACACACTGTGGCTCTTAAAAATTGGACTGAATTAATGGCCAGGATGAAACACTGATAAAAGAAGGTGCCCACTTGATAACCTCAATCATTTTCCCACCTTTAAAGCTTGAATAAGTGAGTGGTAAATGTTGCTGCCTGTCTTACAGTTGGTACAGTTGGAGTTCCACAAGGTTCAATTCTTGGGTCTCTGCTATTCAAACTCTATGTTATTTTCTGATTTATATGCTTATTATATGCTTTACCCCAACTCATTCAAGCTGCCAACATAACTACATAATACAGCTCTTAGGATTTTGAAAGGTGTACAACGTTTTATTTTTAACAGAGGTGTGAAGCAGTTTCCGCTGATGAAATTTAATTTATTTTTAGTTTCATTTACTTCTCCATAAGTGAAATAGACTTAAATTGTTAACCAACTAATTTTCAACTGCAGACCTTTGGCAAGATGTTGTAAAACCAATGAGGACAGGTTAAGACACTTAAATGACAACAATAGCGACAAAACCAGCATTCTCTACACAGTGCACAAGCCCTGCAGAGCAACAGGAAGCAGCAAAACATTGCATCAACAAAGCATAAATGCGTTAACCACTTTAGCAATGCAGAGCAGCAGTAAGCATTGATACTGTAAAGTACAATGTCAACAACCATAATATTAATTTTAATAAAATGTAAATAGAAATAGTTTGAAAGTCAGTAAAATGATACCATCCAACATTAAACCTACAAGCCATGCAGCACAGAGTCACAAGACACAACTGTTACAAATATTAATAACATATTGTAAATAAAATACTAATAGATACAGCCAATTAATATTCATCCTTTTGTATTGACTTAAATATAGCTGTGTACCTTTAAAGGAAAGGTTCAGGTTTTTCAGGTCTGTCTTAATATAATAATGACGTGCCCATATGTATGTAGAAAGAGGTCTTCATCGCTATAACAATTCCTACTCTCCACACTGACCCTGAAGCTATTCCCCAGGAATGCAACTAAACTGTAAGAAATAGGGGACAAAATCCATAGCCCTCATTCTGTGCAAAAATGGATTCCAAAGTTCAGCTGAAGCTAATATTGCTTGCTTCAGCAGTCTGACTCCCAAAGTTACAGTCTGTTTAGTATGAAAAATCACTCTTTTTGTCACTCCAGAACGTTCCTTGCTAAGCTATGACGGAGAGATACATTCTAGTTGTCATGTGGAGATTTGCTGTTGGAATCAGCTTTTTACTCATGTTACAAAGTGAACCACATATTTATTTACACTTACCCTTCGTCAGCTGTTGTCAGCCAGGGATGACACGACCGTGTTCATCAGGTGTTTTCTTAAAACTCCCTATTCTACTGACGCTTGCAAACTCTGTATTTATGTTAATTTTGGCAGCTGTTGTCATCTCTTGTTTCTTTCACAACACCTCAGATAAACACAGACATGAACCATATTTGATGTCAGGCTCAGAGGCAGGAACAATTCAAGGTCTGGAGGACAACAAGAAAAGCTGGAGATCGGCTCTGAGGTGTCACATACGCACCAAAACACTCAAAGAGTTCAGAGCGGGTTGTTACCAAAATATTAGTGTCCAAAAACACTGCAAAAGTACTCTATCAATGCTATCAAATCTGCAAAGAAAAAGACTCACTTCAAAGTTTTCTCTGAGCACGTCTCCAGTAGTAAAAGCCGGGTAACATCAATAGACTTACACACAATACCAGAATGTATCCCTCTACCACAGCTCAGCGAGGAACTTCATTCCACAGAAACAAAAAGTGGGAATTCCTACTAATTTAGCTAACTCAGACTGCTGAAGCCTCATATTAGCTTCAGCTGGACTTTGGAATGCACATTTGTCCCTCTTCTCTTACAGTGTAGTCAGAGAGAATAGCTTCAGGGCCTGTATGGAGAGTAGTAAGACCCATTTCCATGTACATATGGACATGTCAGTATTGTATTAAGAAAGACTTGCAAAAACCCAAACTATCCCTAACCTCTGAAATGGGTTTGTCTTGGATAATGGAACATGGGTTGCTCACATCACATCCTTTTCATTGATTTTTGTTTTTTAAAAATGTTGCTGATTATTTCAAATTTGAATTAAATGACAACGTTTTGTTTTAGGTAACAGGTCAGGCAATCGTCGCACTGCCAACATCCGAAGCATCGGCTACTCTGACCTGTTCAGCTTGTCCAAAGAAGACCTGACAGATGTGCTGTCCGAGTTCCCTGCAGCCAAACGGCACCTGGAGGAGAAAGGCAGACAGATCCTCACCAAGATGGGCATGTTGGAGGAGAGCGGGGAAGCAGAGGAGGGGGAGGCAGAGAAAATCGAAACCAAGATTACAAGGCTGGAGAGCAACTTGGAGATCCTACAGACGAAACTAGCTCGACTTATGGTGGAATTAGAGTCAAGCAACCGCAAGATGCAGGCCAGGGTGAAGCAGCTGGAGTGGGAGGTGGCAGCCCTGCACACCCAGCAGCCAGAGAAGGAAGATGGGGAAGAAAGAGAACAGGGAAGATGTGAAGGTGTAGGAGGGGAGGTTGTATGGGAGCGAGAAGAGGCAGAAGGAGAAGAAGAGGAAAATGTAGAGGCAAAGGTTAAAAAGCAAGGGCAGAGAGAGGATAGTAATGACATCACCAAAGAGGGTGATGGAGAGAGCACTAAAAGTACAAAGGAAGATGTGGAAAATATGATGGAGGGAAATAAATGTGGGGACCTGGGTAATCAGGAAAATAAAAAAGGGAATAATGGGGAGAAAAACAGAGAGAAAGGTGACGACAGACCTGGGAAAGGGGATGGAGCTGAGGTTGTACATGAAGATAAAGAAGAAGAGAAAGAATCTCAAGAGAAGATAGAAAAGGCTAAAGAAGATTCAGAAAAAAGAGGGATGGGAAAAAAGAAGGATGAAGGGCAGGAAGATGAATAAAAAGCAAAGTAACTGAAAGAGAGAATGAAGTAAAAAAAAAAGACTATGTGTGTTTTTTTTTCTGTTTAATTTTAATAAAATATTCGAAACCTCAACAATCTTTGACACACTTCCTGCAATACCGCTTTATACACCTAGATGGTAGTATTGTATGCAACACTGTAGAGAAATCAAGTACTGTTTGTTTATGCACATACAAGGACTCTGGTTTAGTGGATCTCAGTGTGCTTAAACAAAATAACAGCACAACAATCTTCAGAAATGTACACAAAGAATGACTATATACAGGTGAAACCGTTTCTGTGAGTTGTAAACAGGATACAAATAGTGCAAAGAAGTGAAGAGTGCTGAGAGAAATATTAAATGGTAAACAACTTTTTTATTTTATACACATATAGAAGGTGGTTATGTACAGTATATACAGCCTGTTCAACTATACAATAGTGAGTGAAATGTATTGCACATTTTGTATTTAAGACTCATTAAATATATGTAATTTGTAGGTACATAGGGTATTATAGTGTTTCTGGGTTATTGCACAGTGCCACAGTCAGTTCACTGTTCATAAGTGTGACGGTGAGAGGGAGGAAACTGTTCCTGTGTCTGGAGGTTTTTGTTAACAGTGCTCTGCAGCGCCTACAGAGGGGAGTGGATGGAGCTGTTTATGTCCAGGGTGTGAAAATAGGCTGATCAAACCAGCAGTTTGGTTCTAGTTTACTCACTGTGCTCTTTAGCAGTCAGCTCCCCCTGCTGTCCATAAGCTGCCTCTGCACCTCAGCCGTCTCAAGCCCGCCCTGCAGCCTTTAGACCACGCCTCCTCATTTACATACAGCTTGAAAAGCCAAACGTCAAATGGTAAAGTGCAAATGAAAATAAATAAATAAATGAATAAATTAGTTTTTTCTGTTTAATTTAAGTATTTACATTTAAGTTTTTCCATTTTGAGTGTCATATTTGATGTTTCTCTTTTCCTATTTCCATTGCCATTTTCAATTTCATCTTTACAATTGAAGCTTTCTGTCTGAGTATTTCTATTTAAGCTTTTGCATTATAAATTTTACTTTTTTCATTGTCGCTTTACATTTTCAAATGATCGTTTTACATTTTAAATTTGCTTTTTCCTTTTATGTTGAATTATGCCCTGATTATTTTTATTGGTGCAGTAAAATAATAATATCTTTAATTTGATCTCTTTTACTTTTCTAATTGGACTTTTAATTTTAATGATGACCAAAAAATATCCACTATACTCTCAATGGTGGAGATGAGCCATGCTAAAAGCTGTTGTAATTTTCGCTGTAGGACATGTCACTTTATTAAGTTTGAATATTTTTTTCAGGCATGAAAGTATTCATGTAGATTCCCAATATGTGGTCAGTTTATCCAAATAACACCTGCTTCTTAAATCTGCTGCGATACATTTGGGAGCTGCTGGCAGCCTGACTCCGCTGATCAGCCGGTCAACATCCGTCATCATCCCTGGGAGAAAATGATCTGATGAACTGATCTGCAGCTCTGATGATTTACCGCTGGCTCTGATGTCTCTGCAGCATTTTGATATATGATATAACTCCTTTAGGAAGATAAATGTTGGTTCTCACAGATGAAATATAACACTCGTAGCTGCCACGTTAGTTTGTCTGAATGTAAAGTGAAGCTTCATGTTTTAACTGGACAGAACAACAGTGCTGCCTCTGGGGCTCTATAAGTACAGATATCATCACATTTACATGAATATAAATGTATTAAAATGAACAGATCAGTCTATATTAACTTTCGCTTTATTTTATTAAGCGCTTCACTGAAAAGTCCATTCCCAGTGTGTGTGCACTGGAGGTTTCAAGTTTCTACATCACACTCGTGTCAGTTGGATACTGGACCATGATTAGCTTCCAAACTAGTTGTGATGTCGCAAATCATGCTCATAGGTACACGCCTCAAAGGATAGGTACATTTTTTTTTTTAAAGTCTGTCTTAAAACAACAGTCAGGTAACTATTAAAACAGGTTTTTCTTGATGTAATAATTCCTGCTGTTCATACTGTTCATAACAAATTAGTCTCATCAATGGGATATCTGTCAGAGTTACAGCCTATTTAATATAAAGTTTCCTCTTTTTGTTACTATCCTTCCACTGCAGCTCAAAAGGGAAACACTGTCTGGGAAACACAAAGAGGGAACTTAACACCAAAGAGACTGTTACTTTATCCACTTTATTTGATAAACTCAGATAAACCTTTTAATACATTTTTGCACTATAGGAGGTGTATTAGGAAGGGATCTTTTTATATCCCGTTTTAACAGGTGGAGTGATTGCAGCAAGGAAAACCTGTTTCAAAGCTCATATGGGCATCTGACTAATATTTTAAGACAGATTTTCAAAATTGTGAGTCTGTCCTTTAAACTCAGATTTAAGGTAAGGACATAGACTGTAAAAAAAATAAGGTTAGAGAGGGTTAGCACAGCACAGCCAGACTCTCTCCAGAAGATGAATATGCCAACTGCCCTCTAGTGTCAAACTCTGAACATTCACAGCACAGTGAAGCTCAAA
Organism: Thunnus maccoyii; assembly: GCF_910596095.1. NCBI lineage: Eukaryota > Metazoa > Chordata > Actinopteri > Scombriformes > Scombridae > Thunnus > Thunnus maccoyii. The sequence continues at coordinate 31,041,252 of NC_056543.1, forward strand.
CATCCAACTGTAGTGACAACAGAAAAACAACCATTTTTCAAAGGGGGGCTTTAAGCAAAGGATCTCAGCACTGTTTCCATCACTGTAAGAAAGACAAAAGACCTACATTTTAAGTCCAAGTCAAACTCTTTAATAATACACCTGTAATTTAGAGTGTCAAAAAAATCATAGGTTGGTCCTTTAATGACGCACAGTTTACGCACTTCCCGGAAGTGCAGTGGGGGACACAGGCCCCGTCGATTCAATGCAACTGCACACATAAGCACTTACTAATAATAAAGCCCTGTTTGTATGTCATTTCCATGGAGTGCTGCCGCTAACACATATGGAGTGTCAAGAGGAAAAGCCGATCATCTATACTATGGAAAACAAGCCGATTGTAACATGTGAGTGTTTATTAAACGTCCAGTCTTATTTTTTCAGGTCTTGACAATTAGCTTGCTGGCTATATTCATTAGCCTGCGTTAGCTACGCCAGCAGGTAGCACAGTACTAACGAGACACTGCGTGTGTGTGTGTGTGTGTGTCTGTGGCGTTTGGCTGCTTAATTTCTGCTTGTCAATGCTGTATTATTTGCACACTTCTACACTACACTGCTGTCTGTGCTAAATGTACTAATTGACGGAATCTCTCAGCTAGCTAGTAGCGAGACTGATTAACAGGCCTAAGCTAACGATATAACGTCACGGCTAGTTGCTGCAGCTTTGGGAAGGATATCACCTTGTTCTCCGCTGGACAGCCACAGTTTCCCCCTGTAAACAGCTCAGACAGCAGTCGCCGTTGACGTTTGGGCGATGGGGTCAGTTTGCCATTCATAATCCCCCTTGGAGTGTTATGGAAGCTGCTTGTACAGGTTATTTTAAGAGCCGACCCTGGCAGTGGGCACCACGCTCCGCTGCACCCCGCAGGCTGCTCCATTTTTAGGACAGAGTGGTCCAGAGGTGCTCCAGCTCAGAGGCACCGGGGAATCTGAATATGAAAAGAAGTCATAGGTGTGACAGTTAACCTTAGGCAGTGGGATTTGTTGGTAGATTCAAAGTCAGTCAGTCTAAGTCAGAGGTTGCTTAAAGTGAGATCCAGGAGCACCTAGATTCCCTGACGGGGTGTCAGGTGTGTGCCTTTCGTGTAGTCATTGTTTTCACATTTGAGACATCCCCTCCAGACATGTATTAAGGCATACAGACATACTCTGCTTGGAACAATAATGTGTGTCTGATATGGGTTTTCTACACATCAAAAAAATTCTTAAATTGGCATCTACTCTCTCTCCCTCATTAAAACCCCAGAATCTATGAATATGCAAATATATGTCATATAAAAAGTTTAACTGCTGGATACAAGATGTCTGCTACTTCACTGTAAAGTCCATTCTTAGTGTATGCGCGCTGGAATCTTCAAGTTTCCACATCACACTTGTGTATATCAAACATCTAACTGGAGGAACAAGAAGAAAAACATATTTTTGAGTGGAGGGGGACTTTAAGTATAGATGGTTATATTGGCATCACAGAAATAAGCCACTGAATCCCAAATAAAAACAAAGACAACCTGGCAGGTCGTATAAAAAAACCTGACAACAATAAATCCAATTAAATTGATGCATTTGAATTTTTGATTTTGTTTTTGTGAAATTTTTATATCATGAAAATCAAGTTAGTATAACATGTTTTGTCCTGAAGCTTAAACTCCACTTTATTGAAGCATTTGGTACTGACAGTCCACAGCTCTATGTGATAACCTGCCTTTTAAAAATATGCACGACAATAACAGCCTTGGGAAAAAGATTCAAGATGTTAACCCCGGTGTACAATATATAGAATATTAACCAATTTCTTACAACTCTCCATCCTTAGGTTGAAGTAAACATATCAAACTTTTCTCTTTTCCTGTTGCTGTCTTTGATCAAGGAATGGTGAAACTGGCAACAGTTGTGATTCACTTTACTCTGGAGGAACTCTGTTTTTATAAAGGAAGGGTACAAATTCTCAACTGTAATAATGATGATTACACGAGAGGCTTAAACTAGGGTTGTGGTAGACGGATGCTCTGGTGACTCGGAATATAAAAATAAATTGTTGACAGTTTATCTTTGGCTGTGGAATTTTATTGTTAGTTTTACCAAGTATGTGACTGGCTGGAGACAAGAAAACACCAGAGTTGTGTGAGGGTGCTGCAGGTGTTGGAGGCTTTTCTCAGCTATCTCATTGTTTATGTTGGTTTCCCTTTGAGATCAGACTGCAGACTGTGTATGTCACTCAAATGAAGGGCGGTGTTTAGAAACTGTAGGAGGGACTCGCTCATCTTCTTCTTATTGTTAATATGTACGCTGAAGTCTTTTGACGTATGCCATACTACGGACCGTGTTGCACGCCACACGTCAAAGCTATTTATCCAGGTGTTAAAAGTAGAGAGCGAGGCTAATTGATTTACGCTGCAGTCTTTATGTGTCAGCGCAGTGAAAGGTTTTTGGCTTTACTGAAGCTCAGTGGATTCAAATGCAACAGCGACTGTGAGCTTTAAGTGCTGACTCTCACCTCACAGGATACTTGAGACTGTTTACATCCATACTGGCTGAACTAACAGTGTAGGATTAGTAGTCCTGTGTGCCCTTCGGGGTGTATTTATAAAAAGGGGCTTCTGTTTAGTTCATGAGATATGTGGCCTAGTTCCAGTAGTAGCTTTAGAAAACGCCTCAGTCCTACCAAGACACAACAATACAGTCAGCGCTTATCAAAACACACTCAACAGGTTGAGCGTTTTCCGGAACAGGACACCAGCTGTCAAATTAACAGCAGTGATAGGAGGCGAGGTGAGAGCCTGGTCAACAGGATTGATAGTGAAACATACGGGAGAGAAGACTGACTGAAGATGAACATCAACACCCTTATCTCATAGTCATTATTCCATCAAATGATCCGAGCTCAAGCGCAGCGCCGACGACAAAACGGTTGAAATGCTTAAAGACTAGATTGTGTCGTATTGAGCAAGTGGATTTTTACTTCAAAGCAAAGATGTCGGTGAAACAAAGTGTTGCTTCACTTTTAAAAAAAAATAAGGCCTTGCTGTATGGGAGGTGTCCTCAGGACGGCTCTGGTTAGGTGTGAGCAGCAAGTAATCTGGTGAAAATGTTTGTCTTTCTGATGGGAATGGCTGATACAGTTTGTGTGGCTGCAAGGCTGCTATGAAAGGACTGAGCAATATACTGTAATAGCAGGTGCAGGTAGGGGGTATTTTTTATTATGATACCAGCTTTGTGATGTTAACAAAATGTGAGGATAGAACGTCTGGTGGTGTAACAGTCTACTAGTGCTTACAAATTAATGTCACAATATATCATGACACTGTCTGGCACTGTGGTGTACCAATATACTGACACTTCTTGTTAGTGAGGCAGAAATATTTCTTTTACTGCAGACGTTTGAACTCTAGACGTTCCTGCTTTCTGTTCATTCAGACTTTTATAGCTTTTGCTGTGTGTGTGTGTGTGTGTGTGTGTGTGTGTGGGTGTGTGTGTGTTAAAATGGCTCTGACTCTGTGAACTTTTGTACATATGTACCGCACATAAATGTATAGCGATGACGCAGTGGTAAAACAGTGTCTAAAGATAGAGGCTGTTGCATGCTGTGCAAATTAAAGCCCTGAGACAATCATGTTATTTTGAGCTGTGATAAAGGTGACTTGAACCGAGCTGTCGTCACAACTGAAAGCTCTTCATCACGCAGCCGATATATATATATATATATATATATATATATATATATATATACAGCATAGATTTAACTCCTGCTTCGTATAAAAGAGCGATACCTCACAGATGTCGTCATGTATCACATCACACACGTGGTTCTATTTTGGTTTGAAACAGCTGTGCAGAAAAGTGCATTTGTCAGTTCAGCCACACGCTGTCAGCACGAAGCACAACAACAGCAGGAAGCATGAAATGTGCAGAGACGTATGAATGGATTGAAATACACAGACTGTTTCTAAGGGTTTTTTATATTTGGGCATTTACCAGACGGTTAGCAGAAAAGACATAAATGACTGGCAAAAAAAATCAATAAATAATCAGTTACACAGTTAAGATGAAAATATTCTAAATGTGTTGTTGCTCTGTGATGTCAGTTGAAATGGTTCTTTTAAATACGGGCTTCCAGACTAATTTAGCTAATTAGTCTGGAGCCTTTATTCTGTTGTAAGTGACAAAACTAGACTTGTCAATATTAGAAAGAGGAAAGTATCCTGACACACACCTCCATCAGTGGTAAAACAAGTTTAATCGTTGGAGGAAGCTCATCATTTAGATCTTCCTGTTCAACAGGAGAGCAGATGAAGAGGCAGAGAGCACTACAGGACGTTGACCCGTACATGGTCTGATGGACTCTGGGCTGTAGGATATGAGTGCAGCAAATCAGACACAGTCATTGCCAAACAACATCCTGGACTACATTGTCAAAACACGTTTTTTTTTGGCCAACAGTCCCATCATTTCCTTCAGGCTCGCTGTTGTTTTGGAACTTGATGGCTGGAGTGTGAGGAGAGCAAACACAAAAACCGCTGTTGTTTGTGTCAAATCTGCACTTTGTTCACATATTTTCTTTCGTTGTTTTACTTTTTAGCGTTTCCACCTTTTCACACTCTACCCCACTTTTCCCTTCAGTCATTGGATAGTTTCTTTCTAGTTGCATGATTATAATAACGTGATGTTTCATTTGTAGAAAATGAGCTCTGCAAGTGCTTCCCAATTATGTATAAACTTAATTTGCCCAAAATATCCTTCATTTTCCTTTCACTTTCAACCCTCAAGGAGTGGAACTATTATTTATCAAAATCAGGGAACATATTTTCCTCATCATAGTTGATGTGAGAATGACTAGATTATATCTCAGGTTTTTGTGAGCTATTTGAATTCTCCATTTTTTAAAATTTATATCTTCAATCCTCTTTTCCTCACAGGTGCTGGAGACCAGGGCTTGTTTACGTCTCTCTATACCTCATTGGCCCAACAGCTTCCCAGGGAGCCAATGGAATGGAGGAGGTGAGTGCTGAATATGTGTTGGAAAAACAGAGTGGCAAATATCAGCGCATGAATAGCCTCTTTATATGAAGCAACTGAAAAACACGATGTGTGTGTGAGGTACTTTTTCCTCGCCCTCGTTCTCTGTGATTTAAGTGATGTCATGAATGTGCTGGTGATTTTGGATGATTTATATGATAATGCACTGGAGTCTAATGCGGTCTAAATGGGGATAACACACTGTTCAGGATGTTTTACATGATGGCTAAGTGGAAAATAAAGCCTTGAATTTTATAAGCTGAAACAGGAAGTGAAGTCGCTGTATTGATATTCCATTTAAGTGTCAACCCCTCCCTTTCAAGCATGTAGGAGAACCCACAGTGGTCACCAAACTCGTGAAAAATGTGAAAGGCTCTAGAGCCAGTGTTTAGTTTGTCCGTTGTGGGCTACTGTAGAAACATGGCAGTGCAACATGGAGGGCTCCGTGGAAGAGGACCTGCTCCCTATGTAGATATAAAGTAGAGATGCACCAATCCAACTTCTTCAGTTCTGTTACCAATACCTGGGCTTTGAGTATCAGCTGATACTGAGTACTGATCTGATACCAGTGTTTAATGAATAAGCTGTCTGCTTCACTGTGTGGAATAGACTGGATGTGTAAGACAACATCAGGCCTGACTTAAACATTGCTTCCCTAACTTTGTCAAACAGAATGTAACAAATGAATTGAATTGTTATATATAAATAACTGAATTGTTATTTATTAAAATAATGGTATCTGATACCAGATCGGCCCATTGTCACTGATACCTGATCCAGTGTTGGTGCATCTTTAATATAAAGGAGGAAAACACAATGATTCTTATTTTCAGGTGATTATACACTAATTAAAATATACTTATGATCATTATATTCCGTTTCTGCCAATAGATCCTCCTAAATCTTACACACTGGTCCTTTAAATGAGACTAACCACGCTGAATGAACACAACGCTGGGGGCTCTTGTACTGAAGGTTAAAGGGAAGGAAGTAATGTTAAAGGAAAATTCAGATATTTAACATCCTGGTCACAGTTTTACAGTAACAGCATAGGCTATGGAGCAACTGAACAAGTTGTGAATGTATAGTATTAATCAAAACTACATCAATAAACAGAGTTTCCTCTTAAATTTCACCTTCTATCAGCTGTTTGTGAGAACGCTGTGACAGACACAGGGGTCATTATTCATCTTTATTTCACAGTTCCACTGTGTTTTACGGTGTTGAAGGTGAAAGTAAAGTCTATGAACAGCATGCAGACATAGAAATTCCGCAGATGTGATATAGTCATATTTTGCCATGGGGCAATAAAAATGCAATTCATTACACAGTAAATACGGTATACTTGCTTCAGTAAAACTCTGCTCTGTTTTCCCTGCAGGACGTACGGCCGCGCACCAAAAATGATCCACCTTGAGGCTAATTTTGTCCAGTTTAAAGAGGAGCTCCTCCCCAAGGAGGGCAACAAGGCTCTTCTCACCTTCCCCTTCCTCCACATCTACTGGACTGACTGCTGTGTGAGTAGCTTGGAAGCATGACAGCACACACACACACACACACACACACACACACACACACACACACACACATATACACACCCTGTTCAACACCCTCAATCATTCAGTACTCAGTATTTGAACTGGCAGTACTGTGAAACATGAGGTATCACACTGTATATCATCAGACTGTTAAGGTACAAGGGAGGCCTGTTTAAATAACTTCTTACAGCTCTCATATCTTGCTGGTAGATGAGCTGCACTGGAAGCACATTTAATAAACAGTCTTCCTCAGTCAGTCTTCCTCCTCTTTTTTCTCAGTAAGCAACAGAATGGTGCATTTTTGGCATGCTTTGGCAAGCAGTGGGGCTGAATGAACATGTCAGATATATATCCGGATTTCAGTTTCAGTGTTGCTGACTCGTTGATGTTGTTGATAACTGAGAGGCTGATTAGTTGTTGATCATTTCTGTGTGTGTTGTCTGACAGCTATGACATATAGAGTATAAAATAATGTTTTGATACCTGCAAACTACGGCTGCTGGTCATTCTTGTGCTGCTGCATTCAGACTTTGGAGCAAATAACTTTTTTTTTTTACGGTCATGATCATGAAGTCACCTGACACAGAACTCTTGTACTGTGTGATTATTATGTTTACACACTAAATGAGCTGTCACAGAGAGAGTTTTTAATATCGCTGCTACTCAACTGTTTAGGACATCTTCTGACCTGGAAGTCACAAGAGCAGAATCTTGTTAAAGTTTGTTTACTCCATGTGTGCTTGTTTACCCTCTAAGAATAGATGAGTTCTTATAGGCATCCTATCTGGGCAAAAATAGGTCACACACAGCTCTGTATGCAAGATATGCAAACTCATAGTGTGATATATATATATGTTCACTGAGTCAACATCATGTTGACATAAATCTTATGATACCAGTGTGTGTGTATATTGAAGAAAAGCCCTTTGTCTTCCACATGAGTCATCCCTCTGTTCACACCTCATCATGAGAAAGGTGTCAAATATCCACAATGGAGAACATTTTAGAAAAGTTCAGTTTACAGTGTAGAAACACCAGCTTCATGTGGATGAAATCAAATCAATCAGATGTATCTGCGTTATTATGCACACGGCTCGCTCGATGCACTTTTAGCCTTCAGTCACCATCAGTTGACAGCTACTTTGTAAGACTGCTTCAGGAACGCAGACGGGGGGAAAAACAAGAAGGGAAGCAGGAACCTGCTGCTGCTGACGGAGCAGTTGGTTAGTTTAAGGAAGTGCTGTCACCGGCTCATGACTTATGACATTTTCTAAAGGGTTTGCCTCTAGTGCAGTGAGCCTGTGTGTATGTGCACAGTATAGAGACAGTAACATTAACACCTGCACAGTAAACACTACCTTTGTGAGACTGACACTGTTCAGTTTGTGGGGCTGTGTCAGAGACAAACAGTTACACAAAGAGAAAATAACTCCATATGATTCCTTTGTTTTGTCAGATTTTCCTTTCTTTTAATCGCCACATTTATGAATTGACCAGTAAACACTGTCCAGTTAAACAGTACATCAATTTTGTCCTGGTGGAAAATTTCTAAACTTCTTAAATTGTCTCTGACAGCTGATTGGATCACGGCGACCATATTTTCTAGATGTAAAGCATGATATGGACCTTTGGCAGGCTGCAGATTCTCTAAAAGGAAAGAGCTCTTTGTTTTTGTCAGACCTGTTTTACATGTGTCACCTATATTCATGTAAAGTAATAGCTGCTGTGGTTTAGATGCTTGTTCCATGTGCAGACAATGAGTGGGTAGTTAGAGGAAAGTAAGCTCCAGTTAAGACAACATATGATCAACACAAAAACACAAAGCAGAGGAACCATGCATTTCAGAAAAGTAAAAAAAGAATATCTGTTTAATTGGTGCACAATTGCAGGCACTGAGAGGCAAAAAAGAAACACTTCCTTTTCATTTTCAAGGAGCAGCAAATCCTTTAATTGAAAGCGTGACAGTGTCACAGGTGGTGAGGACAGGTGGCACTGGGCAGCTTTTAGAACAGTTCACTGTGACCTGGACAGGCTGTAAAACCAACAGCGCACCAACGACTCACACTTAACATCTGTATCTCCTCATGATAAGTTGCACTTTATTTGCATTTTACTGCAGAAATGAAACTATGACATTTAATTAGTCTCAAACCTGCGCACATAAAAACCAGGTGCGTGCATATGATACGAGTGCACAGAACAGTATCCATGTCTGCATACACACATGTGGTCCCGCGAGCACGGGACTGTGACGAGCCCGAGCTTAACCCTCCCTACACACTCGCAACTGCTCAACACTCACTCGCCAAGTTGACTTTTGAGACTGTGGAGGCAGGGATGGAACAGACATTCCACTCCTTTGATTGGTCCCTTAGAATACTGACTATGACCTTTGATTAGCTGTTTGGTTTGATCACAGAAAAAAGGCGATTTCACTGATATTTATCCATCCAGACCTTTAGACCAGGGCTGTATTCCAGCTGGATGAGGTAACACATTGGTGATTGAGCCTATGACCCGCTGATGAAAGCTCCTGCATTTGCAGTATTATGATTATTATGAACCAGGTGTCGGTGGCGACTTTCCTGCCATGCATTCAAATCATAAGCGGCGCTGTTAGTGACACGTTTTCCATCATGCAGTGGTTGATCTGCCAGAGAGAGAAGGTGGACCTAATGCAACAGACTCACTCTTCAATATGCTTGTGTTAGCGTGACGTCACACACGAAACACATAAACACAACTGGTTTTTATGTGCGGTGCAGGTTTTGAGACTAATTAAATACCATATAAAACTCTGATCAGATGCAGCTATGTCACTTGTTGATTGGGATGTAGATCCGTTACTCACAACAACCCCTATACAAAAATCAATGCAAACCTTCAGTGGCATGGATACATTAATCACTTATATCTATATCATCCACCTGATCACCAATATTCAGTAACCCCCCCAAATGATCCTGTTAAGAAGCACCACAAATACAAACTGTACAAGTTCACTCCCAAAACATTGTGTAACACCAGGCTCCAGTGCCTCTTCCTGCCAGCGATTGTTACATAATAACTGACTCATCAAATTATATCCCACCTCTACTCAATTCCAGCCAATTTAAAACAAACACCACCCTCAAGCAGCAGCAGCAGCCATCTGCAGCCCTTCACACAGCAAACCCTACAGATCAGTAGCTTTACCATAATGTGAACTTGCTGGCCAGCATTCTTGTCTGTAGTTTCCGTCCTCTGATGTGGAAACATCCTCATTGGGCGCATCGTGCATGTGATTTAAAGGAGAAGTATCGTTTCCTGTTCCTTCATCATGGTTCTTATATAATCCTGTTCATATGAAATACATCCGTGATGGGTTTTTTCTGTCTCAAATTTTCCCAAATCCACCAAATGAGAACTAAAAAAATCCCTCTAACAGTGTGATGGTGTTGGCACATTTGGCAGCATCAACAAGAGTCTTGCATGCAGTATTCTCTCAAGTATAATTTTCATTTTTTTAACATAATTTGGAGAGTGAGTGGATTATTTTCACTAACCTCCTGCTGCAAAGAATGGTTATTTGCTACATGGATTCATAAAACACTTTGGTTTTTGTTGGGAAGCAGTATATCTTAAGTTTTTAAAGACTGCCCACCATATTGTTCTGCATGATAAATATATCTCCATAGGTGGCCTGAATAATAAAACCACTGTGTGTTCTTGTAGGATACGGAGGCGTATAAGAGCTCAGTGAAGGAGGATATGCTGCGCTGGCAGAACAGCTTGCGGACACACGGCTCAGCGGACTGGGTCATCATCGTTGTGGAGACCAACGATACTAAGAAGAAGAACAAGACCAACATCCTGCCTCGGTCCTCCATCGTAGACAAGATCCGCAGCGATTTCTGCAACAAGCAGAATGACAGGTGAGGAGACTCCTTTTGTTCCTCCTTTCGCTGCTGTAACAGTAGAGAGTGATTGTTCTGCTCCGTTAAAGAATGATGTGATCACATGTCGTGCAGAAATGATTAATCGGTTAGTTGACTGACATGAAATTAATAGACACTGCTCTTTGATCCAGGTGTGTGGTGCTGTCGGATCCTCTGAAGGACTCATCTCGGTCTCAGGAATCCTGGAATTCCTTGCTGCTGAAGCTACGAACCCTCCTCCTCATGTCCTTCACCAAGAACCTGGGCCGCTTCGAAGACGACATGCGTACGCTCCGAGAGAAACGCACCCAGCCTGGCTGGAGCTTCTGTGAATACTTCATGGTCCAGGTAGGAGGTTAAGCAACCCCCAGAATTCTCAGTGTAGCTTTTAGTTGGGGGGAAAATATTCAGCGTGTTCAAGCGACTGTGTGTTTTTGTGTGTTACATTGTGCAGGAGGAGCTGGCCTTTGTTTTTGAGATGCTGCAGCAGTTTGAGGATGCCTTGGTCCAGTATGACGAACTAGATGCTCTTTTTACCCAGTATGTCCTTAACTTTGGAGCTGGAGGTACGTATCCAGCACCTGAGTGGATATTGTTGCACATTCTTTGATGGTGCTACTACAATACATGTGTTGAATAGCTTTACTGAGTAAGAAAGTAACACAATTATGAGCCAGAGGGTTAGAGTTTTAGTTCCTCTGAACTGGTATTTTCCATATGAAACCATCAGTCTGACCAGTCTGTCTCCTTCCACAGACACAGCTAACTGGCTCGGCTCATTTTGCGCCCCGGTGCGCAGCTGGAGCGGCTTACTGCTCCGACGGCCTATCGACATGGAGAAGAGGGACGGGATCCAACGAGGGGAGGCCAGCCTACTAGACTTGAGGAGCTACCTGTTCTCCCGCCAGTGTACCTTACTCATCTTCCTCCAGAGGCCCTGGGAGGTCACCCAGAGAGCCCTGGAGCTGCTGCACAACTGCGTCCAGGAGCTACGCCTGCTGGAGGTAACCTGACCGCTACAGGCCTAAAGTCATGACATGGCTTCAGATAGAGGGCTTTAACTTTCTGCCCGCTTTGACTGGGAAGATATCTGGTGTGCAAACTTGACATTTTGGCTTGTGGCTCTAGAGGAAAGCTGATAGTGTTCAAAATAGAAATGATTCATTCTCTCTAGAGTATGAATGTGACAATCTGCCTGTTAGAGTGTGATATTTGTTGTGTTCAAGGGGAAATTTAGGCCTGATTGTGCCACAAGTGAGCCACCAAAAACATCAGAAATCATCATCTGGGGAACATGAATATTCACAGCTTTCAAGGATATCTAGCTGTTGTTAGATAAGATGACAGGGTGTCACCGAAATCACCCAAATCTGTTGGTTTACAACGACATAAACTGAAACCGACTGAACGCTGCTGTCGACTGATAAGCTAACAAATTGTTACATGTTGCTGCTGTGGTTCAGGTGTCGGTGCTGGAGGGGGCGCTGGACTGCTGGGTGTTCCTCAGCTGCTTGGAGGTTCTGCACAGGATCGAGGGCTGCTGTGATCAGGCCCAGCTGGCTGCAAACTGCTCCCATACTGTGGGCCTTTGGGCCTACGCTACTGACAAGGTAACGGAGATGTTGTGTTCTGTAGCTGGATCACTTGTGTAACTTCCAGGATGTGTCATGACACCTTCAGTGGACCATATGTTGCTTTGAATCTTTTTTTTTTTTTTTTTACTAAAAGCAACACTCTGCATTTGGTCATTTCAATACCTAATCAATATCATTGAAAGTAACAGGGTCAGTGGTTTTCATACTGGTGCATTGCAGGAGTAAATGTCTGACTCTGACATTTAAGAGGATGATGTATCTACTCATTCATTTACATAACGAGTGTTAAATATCTGGTAAAATGTCTTTTCTCTTACAGATTTTCAAAGAAATGTCTTTTTTTCTGTCTGTCCCTCCAGCTGAAGTCGCTTGGTGAACTCTGTGGCCTGGTGTCAGAGAAGGGGCCAACGTCTGAGGACCTGAACAGGACTGTGGATCTGCTGGCCGGACTGGGGGATGAGAGGCCTGAGACTGGTATGTTTCCAGACTGCTGTTACCTGAACCTAGTAGCCTAACAGTCAGGTGTGTGTGTAGCTTATCACTGCTTGTAGCTTTTGTAGTGTGTCCTTCGTCGCTGGCCCAAGTCAGTGTCCATCAGCTCCTCATCAGCTGATTCAACACTGACCGGTTGTCTGAGGCTGTTTAGCCTTTGCAGTGTTTTCACTCCCGGCTTTTAAAGCAATGCTTCTGCTGGTATATATGGACACTATTTCTCTGAAGTCAGTTTGATGTTTCAGGACCTTTAGGGTTGGGATTTAATTGTTGATTAGGATGTAATTTGAAAGACAAGAAGTAACTGTGTGCCTTGTTTTAATTCTGCTTTGTCGTCCTCCACAGTCAACAGTTTGCAGAGCCCTTACAAAAAGCTGAAAGAAGCTTTGTCGTCTGTGGAAGCTTTTGAAAGGCACTATCTTGTAAGTCATTTCCTTGCCGCAGCTCGGTGTTGTATTTCAATAGCTGGCATGAAAGGAAGTTAACACACAGTCTCTGAACTCCTGGCCCAATTTTTCAATCATTATTTTTTCTGATGTAATCTTTGAGAAACTTAACTTACGTAACAGTTGAGTTGATTGTCTTTCTCTTCTCTTATTCCTTTGCCTCTCACCCACCGCCTCCGCCTCTGCCCCCCCTCCATATTGGACCCCTCTTGCATCAGGAACTATCTCATGCTGCTATGGAGATGTACAGGGCCATCGGTCGACTGAGGTCTGCCAGACTGGTGGGAAAAAGCCTGGCTGAGTTCTACATGTAAGGAAGAGAGAAGCTGATAGTTCAATCAGGGTGCACACAGGTCTCAAACTGGCACATCCGTACTGCTCTTTGCAGTTATTCTGACTGAATAAGCCTCTTCTCCAGAACTGTCAATCAATCACAGCTTACAAACACCCAGATAGTCCTGAGAAGAGGTCTAATCAGGCAGAAAAATGAAAACTCCAATCTTGGTTTACGATGGGTGTGTAGGGGATTTAAAATAAATGTGAAGCCATAAAAGTGCAGCTCAAAGGAACATCTTAAACACACATATTAGAAGTACAACTCATGCACTGACACTTTTGCTGTGCTGGAATTAAGTTTGCAAATATATATTCTGTCTTATATAAAGGCGTGAGGGCTACAGTCAAAATGAATGTGACTAAATATCTGTTATCTCTGTTGCATTAGAAAGATCTGTCCACAAGCACACATCCGGTGCTTTCCTATAGATTTGAAAAGCACGGTCATGATGAGTTTGTGTGTGTGTGTGTGTGTGTCTTTATTAGGAGGAAGGGGGACCCTGAGCGGGCAGAGACCTTCTTACAGGAAGCTCTTAAGTCATATGTATCAGAGGGCTGGAGCCTCCCTGTCACTCACACCAGGAAACAGATTGCTGAGTGTCAGAAACTGCTGGGCAGAACTGTAGAGTATCCTTTTAAAGATGAGAGTGTCAGACCACCAATACATAGATGCAGAGATATTAGAATTCATCCCAGAAGTAGCTCTCTGTAGTAGAGAAACATTTACACATGAAGCCATCATTTGATCCATTTACATACACTGCAGTAGTTTAATTAGTCTGTGTTTGACAGTAAGATGACTGTGATCAGGTGTAAATTAACCTTAAATTGATCATATTTTTAAATGACTGCTTTTACACACCTTACTGTAAATTTACATTATAACATATATATACAGTATATTCAATAATATATATCAGGCTGGCACATCAGGGATGCAAAATGTTTGCTCACACAAAGGAAAGACAGCAGAGGTTCCTGTGTTTAAGGTGTTCCTGTACAACCTCAGTGAATGCAGCAGGTGTGTTCTGGTATCCTCTGTAGTGTTTGGTTTCCTTGACAACCCACCGCAGCTACCTGCAGACCAGTGCCTTGTTGGCAGGTGATGTGAATCTGACCACGGAGGAGAGGAAGCACTTTTGTCAGGAAATTCTGACCTTTGCTGGCAAGTCTGGAGATCAGTGTAAGTATTTAAAGGAATATACCACCTAATATACTCTTTATCATCAGTCTGCAGTGCTGAATGCTTTCTAGCTTAGTGTTCCCCCTTTGCTTCAACCTACCACCTCTGTTTCTACAGTTAATGATGTTTGAGATTTCCCACAGTGCTTTTAGACAACCTCAATAGAAAGGGTCTCAACTTGTTGCTTTCATTCAACATTGGGCTCATGGCATGTGAGATCATCCAAATAATACATTAATATGTGGCTGGTATTTTGTTTGTGCTCACTCCCAGTAAACAGGTTCTAAATCAATATATAAGGTAAAATAATATTCAGCTATAGCAACAATATTAACATCTGCTTCATGTTACATTACCAGTTAAATAGCACTGGTGAACCTAACAGTTGTGTAAACTCTGTGGATATGGTACAACAGTGATGATGCACTTCAGGGTGGAGCAAACACCACACATCCAGTGTTCTTTGCTCCTTGTCCATTGTTTTCTTATATCAACACACCTCATTGTGCATTATCACTGACATACTCGTTCCTTAGCTGTAAACATCCACAGTATTTTTCTTTCTGTGAAAAAAATCTGTTCTTCATCAACACTGAATTCTGTTTTCCTCCTCCACAGCTAACAAAGTGACTCTCAGCATGGGCGTTTTTTCTCAGCTCACACGGCTACAGTTCCGTCCAGCCACAGCCTCCGTGCACTCTGGAGCCGTCCTGCAGGTGGAGCTCACTCTGCGATGTTTGATGCCCGTGTCGGTGCACATACAGCAACTAGCTGCTAGCATTCACTTTGACCTGGAACACGCTGGGACTCACGGAAGATCTAAGGGAGCTCAGAGACAAACGAACCCAGGGACAGTAGACTTTAACCAGAGTAACTCGTCAGCGGGCCCTCCCTCCCTCTCAGCTGGAGGCCCTCCTTTAGAGCTGGACGAGATTCAGGACAGGAGTCCTTCGGACAATTCTCTCAACTCTACAGGGGTGGTGTGTAAGAACACTCACCTGATCATGCGTCGTCACGACAGCAACTCACCGCCGGATACGCCCAACTGTGTCAGCCCTCCTACCGTTACCATGAAGGAAGGAGCACAGATGCTCAAAGTGCAGGACGTAACGTTAGAGCCTGGGAATAACAGCATCATATTTACAGCACCAGTAAGACACACTTCTCTGCTTTTTCATCTGAGAAAACATGATTTAAAAAAGATTTGAAATATATCTGTTGATTGTTTTTTTTTTCACTATCCCTCTCTCAACCTTTACTGACATGTTCTATAAAACCGTCCATTTATTTTCTTACTCTCTGTCTTTTGTCTGTCACACTGTTTTTCTCGGTAGAGTGGACAACCAGGTACTTACACGTTGCGTCAGCTGTGTGCCACAGTAGGTCAGGTGCAGTTCGTGCTTCCTCACATCTACCCATCAGTCCAGTATGAAGTCTATTCTCAGGAGCCCCAGCTGACCGTGGAGCCTCTCTCAGGTCTGATTCTTTTTATATGATGGCAGTGATTTCTCCAAATCATTTGCAATTTTTTGTGTTTGTCTGCTCATACACCATGAAACTAACACCGAAACTACACTTTGTGACCTTTTCACTAGAAAACGAAAATAAAATAGGAGCTGCAGCTTGTTTATCCTTCTTATTGCAAGAATAAACCAAAAATAGAGTTTTCAGACCGAAACATGGCAGCCTGAGGTGTTTGTCTTCAGGCTTTTCCAGGAAAGCTGGTTAATATAAATGTTTGTGAGGTTTTCACCTGAGCCCTCAGAGTAGCAAATCAGTCCTACCTGCAACTAGCCAAACATTCTCAGAGTGACACTCTTCTGGTCCTGCTTTTAGGACTATGAGTAAAAGCACAGTGGAAGAGGAGATTTTGCCTGTGCAATATGTGCAAGATGCAGCACTGTTATAGGAACTGTAAAACAATGTGGTTGAATGGGGCTGATTTCAAACTATTAAGTCAAATGACCTTCTATTTTAATGCACTTCATAGGCTACATTTATTTTTATATCATTTTATAATCTATTTTTGCATATATAACCTTGGTAGATTACATAAGTTTTTACCTATACACATAAAACTAGTGGTGCTATTCTCTGCACTTCAGATTTTACCACTGTCTAATATTTCAAACTGAGACTGTCAGCAGTACAGCAGCAGTGACGTCACACTATCTTCTTACCTGACAGCAGCCTTACTTGTGTAGGATGCTTCATAAATGTGTCTCAAGTCCTACTTTGAGTATTTTTAGTCCCAGTTTAACTTTCACCCCAATTCCTAGGAGTGATTCTGTGAAGTATGATAAATATTGGCCTAGGAATAAAGACAATAAAAAAGATCAGTGTGCAGATCCTATTTTCTTTACTGTAAGTGATTCATGCAGTTAAATACCACTCGCTTAAGGCAGACAGTAGTTCAAGTTCACTATGGGGGGAAGTTCAAGTTCAATATTTCTCCAATGATTGATTAGTACAAACAGAAATGTTCCACAGCAGACCTGGTATTGTATCTGAAATATCTCTAATCCAGTCCATATAGAATCAGATTGAATAGGGATCACCTGAGACACAATAACCACCATGTCAGTCAACTTAAGCTGCTGTGTGTGTGTTTTTGTGTGTGTGTGTGTGTGTGTGTGTTTGTTTGTTTGTTTGTTTGTTTGTTTGTGTTGCTCACCGCGGCTGTTGTTCTGTTTTCAGAGCCGCTGCTGGCCGGTCTGCCTCAGATGGTGAAGTTCACTCTGTTGACGGGTCACTACGCTGTGAAGAAAGGAGACGCTCTGCAGCTCAGCAACACAGACACCATGCCCATCCTGCCCTCCACCAGCTGCACCGCCCGCATCAGCAACCCCGCTGCTGGTGCGTAATTTCCCCGCTTTATCGTGCACATGCTGACTCAGCTGTGGTAACCTGGTTTCTGTTCAGCCCGGATAATGAAACCGGGTTCAGCAGAGAGCTGACACCAACCAGGAAGACTCACACACGTCTTCTCGCTCACTTTTCTGTCTCCCTTTCATATGTTCAGAGGTGGTGGGTGAAAGCGTCCTCTCCATCCAATCATCTGAGAAGGTGACCAGCATCAGCCTGCCCCCCACCCCTCCCTACCACACCCTGGAGTTCCAGCTGGAGGTTCTGTGTGTCATCCCGTCCGGGTTGGACCGGCCCGCCAACGAGAGGCTGACCAACGGAGAGGTCCGCCACCGGCCACGCAGCTACAGTCATCCCGACACGCCCATGACCGCCATCGACCAGAGGGTGAGACCATCCAGACAAATACAGACTGGTAGAATACCAGATGAGTTACAGCTTCAGTTTCAGAGCAAAGGAAATAGTTACATTTTGCAATTTTTATTGAGCAGTAGGAATGTTAAACATGTCATGCCACTTGTGTCAGAGTAGTAGTTCCTCTTTTTGTTTTGTTTTTGTCTCTTTTTTTCCCTCATTTTGATGATATAGCTTTGTACTGCACCTTTCAAATCTAATTTTCAATTTTCAGTCAGTATGACTCATTGTCAGTTTCTATGGCGAGGACTTCAAATATTTATTTTGATTTACATTTAATCTATCAGTCATTCTTTTTTCATGTAATGGATTAGTGTAAAAAATGTTAAATGTATTGGCCGATGCCTGAAATCTACTCTCACATCGCTTATTTTGTCTACATGAGAAAGATATTTAATTTTCTAAAGATAAAAAAACAACAAATCCTTAAATTAGAGAATCTGGGACTAAAAAATCTTCAGTATTTGATCAAATTTGTCTTTACAAAATTATCTATTACATAATTAGTTTCAGTACTAGCTATGGCTGCTCATGCTATTCTCAGCCTTTTCTCCAATTGATTTTTGTATTTACACATATGCAAAACCTACAAATTAATATATACATAAACAACAGAAAATGTGATGCAGAGGGTCTTGATCAGGGAACTCTCCAGTACATACTTCAATCCATTAGAAAAGGAGAAAACACTAAAAGGATGAAGAGAAGAAGAAAAAGGTTGCACACACCAGCAGACATCCATTTATACAAGTACACAAAGTAATTAAACAAAATTAAAATGACTTATTATTAGTGGGCAGTTTACAAAGATAATCTATAAGGATGACACTGCAGAAATAAAAATAAACCTTTAACAGCTTTCTTTAATTGTGAAGGTGCTAAGTTTAAAACATGAGGTGGCAGAGCTTTCCATATTTGGAATCGACATTCAGTTTGTTTTTTAAAAAGTGCCTTACTTTCTCCTCTGTTTCTGATTACATGGACTGCAGTTGTCTTTGGAGTAATCCAACCTTCTTTTCCACACAGAGGAACTCATTGATTTGAGCTTTGGGAGACTTGCAGGCAGGATTTTTTTAGCTCTTGGACCTCTTTCATGATTCCATGAATCAGCAGCAGTTGTAGTCTTCATGATCAGCTTGGTGAAAGATGTAAAGTTCTCCTCTTGTCTGTTCAGCATTTCCACATAGAAGTGTTTCTGCTGTTCAAGCATATTCTTCAAAACTCCCCATAGCAACAAAGTCTTCATCGCTGGAGGCGTTCTTTTTGTTGCTGCCGTGAGACATAACGGTTTAAGGCAATTAACATGTACTAGTAGATGCATTCTCCCCAGTTAGACGTTTGCACAGGACTGTATGAACATATAATGTATCATTTTTCTTAAAACTATTGGACAGTCTTACTTAGAGACATATCCACTCCATTATGTCTACAAGCAGTCATT
Source organism: Thunnus maccoyii (assembly GCF_910596095.1). NCBI lineage: Eukaryota > Metazoa > Chordata > Actinopteri > Scombriformes > Scombridae > Thunnus > Thunnus maccoyii. The sequence continues at coordinate 31,060,531 of NC_056543.1, forward strand.
AGACTCCCATTGTACTTTGAGAGGTTGGATAGTAAATTCATAGCTGTGTTTGTCCACAGATGTCTATCGACTGTCCGTGGTCGATCTACTCCACGCTGCTCGCCCTCACCTTCTACATCCCCTTCAAGACCAAACACTCACTGCTTTCTGCTGGTAACAGGTGAGCCGTTGTCTCATAGAAATGTCTCTATGTGTCCAAAATAAGAGTTCACTCACACATATAAACTGTTTGATTTCATAGTCAGATCAGAAGTCGATGATAATTCTCTAAAAAGTAGAATCTCTATAATACTAATCTGCCACTTTGAGCCAACACGTATGTTTAGATAACATCATTCTACATCAACATACATCTGATCTCTGACCTTTGACCCGACCACACAGAAAGTACATCCAGGTGTGCGTGCAGAACATGTCAGACGTGAACTTCACGCTGGCAGAAGTGAAGCTGACAGAGAAGCAGCATGCCTCGCTGGAGCTCCAGTCCCTCAACACTAAAACAAAACAGGTGAGCAGGAAAAAAAAAAACAAACAAACAAATGTCAGTGACTGAAGGATGGATCAGTTCACATTTAATTTGTACCACACTTTTCATTCATAGTGAAATTCGGAAGTGCTACAGTATTAAACCAACAACAGAAAGAAAACAGTAATCAGAGTGAAGATTTATAGGCTTTTTTTATTATGTAAATGGTTCCAGCTTCTCTTCAGACTCATTGATTCAAGGACATAAACAGCCTTTTGAATTGTATCTACATTAGCGTGAACTCAGTTTTCTGAGTTGTGTTGATCGTAAGGAGCATCAAAGTGACATCGACCCATCCCCGTTAATCCATATTGTTGTCTGCTCTATATGTGTGTGTGTGTGTAGCTTTTATGCAGTAAGCACAGTGTGTTCTGCTTGTGGGAGGTGAGGTGGAAGGACGACCTGCCCTCTTGTCTCCAGTGTGTTTTCTCTGCTAACTTCTCTCCACTCAACCAAGACATCTCTGCCTTCAAACCCTTCCACTACCAGTTCCAGCTGGAGAGAGTCACCGTAAGTCCACTCAAACATGTGATAAGTGAAGCTGTCATTTTGTTGTCAGGATAAGTTTTGGATAAGTGATTGTGCAGGAGTGAAGGTGAAGTGAACTGGTTGATGTTAGTATGTATGAAAATATGATAGCATTTGGAGTAATCACTCCTTCCACAATAAGAGACCGTGCCACCATTAATAAAGCTTGTTCAATGTTCAAACCTTGTCAGACGTTGTACAGCGTGAGAGCTGAGATCCTGCCTCCTGCCGGCGAGCAGCACTGTCGCTCTGGTTTCCTGTGCGGGTTGGAGGTGTGCATCACACGACTGACTGAACCTGCAGAGGGAGAGATGGCAGAGGAGAGCAAGACTGACACTGACGGCCTCAAAACCACTAAACTGATGTATGAAGGTATGTTGGGAGAACACTTATTCAGGGTTTAAATGAGCTTAAACACACAAACACTAAACCATTTATTCATTTATTAATCATGTACATCATTTATCCAGTAGAACTTATGTCACTTTAATCTGTAACTAACGTTGTGGCTTTTAATTTGACAGATTAAATGCTTTGATCAATCAAAAACATACTGACCAAAAAAACACGTATCTTTGTCCCGTGTTATAAAAAAGGAAGCGAACCAAATATGATACTAGTACAAGTCAAAAAGAAAGCAAAAGCTGCAACAGTCTGTTGATACATTGATTGAAATTTAAAATTAATTGGCAACTATTTTTACTAATCAATTATTTTAACACTTTTTCAAATAAAAATGCTAAACATAAGCATTTGTAGTTTCCATGTGTGGATTTGCTGCTTTTCTCTTGCAAAGAGCTTTATTTCAGTCATTACTGATATCTGATATTTAATAGATGAAACAGTGAAATGATTACATTAAATAAATAATTGAAAATAATCACTAGATACAGCCAAAACTGAAAGTAAAACATTTCAATTTAGTTATGTCAGCTTTAGCTCATCATATCCAGTTTTCATCAGTTTTCACTGAAAACTTTCTAGAAGAAGAAGATTGATAACTTTGTAGATTTTGAACTTGTATTCATGTATATTGGTAGATTTATCTGCAGGCAGCACTCCTTCCCCTCACTAACACGTTGAGTAGGTCTGTCATCTCTTCAGTTCATGTTTACAGTCATTATTGTAAAGATACCAACTCTAGAACAGGAGAAACATCCCAGCTTAAGAGCATTATATTAAAGTGTGTGTGTGTGTGTATGTGTGTGTATGTGTGTGTATGTGTGTGTGTGTGTGTGTGTGTGTGTGTGTGTCCGCAGTGGCTGACAGCAGCAGTAACTGGGCGGTGTGTGGGAAGAGTTCAGGGATGGTGTCGATGCCCATGACAGCCAACGCCACCCATAAGGTGCAGATCGAGGTGATGCCTCTGTTCGCCGGACACCTGCCTTTCCCCAAGATCAAAGTGCTGAAGTACCTGCCGCACACCGCAGCAGTGGCCATCCAGCCAGACCCTGGTAAGACCACACACACACACACACACACACACACACACACACACACACAATCAACACAGAGTGCTGCAAATCCATTTCATCCCTCAATTCGTGTTTGTTCTCGCGCTCCTCAGACAGCTGCGTGGAGAACGACAGTCTGTCCCTGCTGGACAAGACGCTGGACGACCAGGGGGACACGGCGAGCATCCGCAGCCGGGGCAGCATTCACTCTGTGGGCAGCGGCGATCAGCAGCAGAAGGGCGTAGCGATGCCGCGGCTGGAGCCCTTCAGCCCCGGACAGGTATTCAACCACAGCCACACACGGCAGGTCCTGGTGCTGCCAGCCACAGACGACCACATCATGGAGGTCAACGCTACATGACCCTGGTGGCAAGACCGCCCGCCCCCTTCTTGTAGGACTGAACCCAGGCCCTGGATGGACTCTGCTGAGCTTTTGCTCCAGGGCAGATGGGATACATGAGTCCATGTCCGAGACTGCTGCAGATTGCCGATATGGACTCCCTCCTCCCTAAAGCATGAAACGTTCACATCACTGGAGACATTACGGACTAGACACAGTGAAGAGCCAATGACATCTGCTGATACATTTAAATAAAGATTTTTCTTTGCCATACTTTGTACATAGCTCATTGGATGGATTTATAGTTATAAATATATAAATATATATATGGACTGAATCATACGGGCGCCCGTCGTGCTCCTTTTGAACTGAAGAATAACACTCCTGATTGTCCCATGATGCACCAAAGCCCTGTGTGTGTATGCCTCAATCAGCTTCTCAAGTACTGTAACTCTGACTGAGTGTGTCCAGCTGTTAGTCTCATTTCTCCCGCAGTCTTCATTTTCACATCATGAGACTTCTGCCTTGATCATTACATTTGAGTCGCAGACATAAGCCGCTGTTTTTATTGAAGTCAAAAACCTTAACGCGTATCCGGAGACGAGTCCGTAATCATCACTTTTCACAACACTCCCTCCGGTGTACGGTGGAGATAAATTCAGGATCTGACTACACAAAATCAGTCTGACAATGGCCCCCGTTGTTCCTGACGCCATCTGCTTGTTTTATCACGAGCGGTGTGTCATAATGGAAGACAGCGTTTGCAGCTTCCGGGATGCCTCTTGAAATTAAAAGATTAGCGTGTCAGAATAATTCCGCTTTTGCTCGTCTGGTTTGAAAACTTGCACAATGTTGCCCATAGGAGAGCTCTTTCATTCATGACTGTATACACAGAGATATAAAAGAGGAATGTTAATGCTATGATACGCAACAGTGAAGTTGGTCCATGGTTCTGCCTATGCCTTGTGAAAGATGGCAAGCTGTTATTGGTTGAGGTCTTTCAAAATGCCAAATTCTTGTGTAGTCTGATTCTGACAGATCCCATGTGTCTAGAGTAGTGAACAGTTATCATTTCTGGTTGGTATCTTTGTTTGGAGTCACAGAATAGATTGAGAGACAAGTTTAAAATTCAACTTGTCTTTGTACTGGAGGGACTGGTTTCAGTACTGGTGAAATCAGCAGACTGTGATCAGAGTCAGTCTATGGATTCATTCCCAAAATGATCACGAGCCCAGCAATTAGACACGTCCCAAGTTCTCATGTGAAGTTCAGTAGCCTCTGACATCCTTATGTATTGTCTTATCAAAGTCATAGAAAAAGCTCCAAACCAATAAAATTCTAACAGATTTTTAAAAAATTTAAATTAATTTTGGTGCTTATCAGTTAATTTATCAACTGAATTTTTGTCCTCTGATGATTAGAGTCTCAGTCAATAATACATGCATTTTTTTGCTTGACAAAAAGGACAGAAAATCAAATCATTTATAATTTATAAGATAAAATTATTGAATCTTTCAAAAATATATATACAAATTTAGTTAGTCTTCATGATACCCACTTGTAAAAAAATATGAAACACATGAATATTGTTCAATGATTTTATATTTAACAAAAACAGTCATTTATGTTCTCTGACTCAAATACAAACATCAGCACAAAACTCTGATATAAAACCACTGATGACTCAACAGGCTCAGACTGTAGCGGTGTGTGTGTGTGTGTGTGTGTGTGTGTGTGTGTGTGTGTGTGTGTGTGTGTGTGTGTGTGTGTTTCTGTCCAGCTGTAGTTTGTGTGTATGTGTGAGGGTTTCTGTGGATGTTTCTGTTCGAGTGTGTTTGACCAGGTGAGACTTTTGAATAAGGATCAGCCAGTGCACATTATTGTCTATCTATTGTCTTACCTTTCAGTGGATTGTTCATATACAGTGTGTATATTTATTCTGTGTGTGTGTGTGCGTGTGTGTGTGCATGTGTTGCCAATTACGTGTCCGAGCTATGCACACATAAAATTAGCTGTTGAATAGATGAATGAAATAAATAAATACATTTATTTATTCATTCATTTATTTGAAAGAATGAATGTCAGCCCCCCACCCCACCCCACACACACCTCCCCCCAAACAGACAGACAGACACACACACTCACACACAAACAGTGTAACTACAGCCTCATGCTCCTCTTCTTCGACCACTGTACATACTGATGTGTAAATAATGATTCAAATCAAAATCATCTTTGATTGCCAACTATATTAAAAAATCATTGGAACTGACTTGATGGTGTGATATTTAACAAGATATTAGTGAGGAAATTATACAAGGTCAACATTAACGGTCCATTCCTGATTTACAAAATATATACTGCATGGCCAAAAGTATGTGGACACCTGACCATTGCACCCATATGTGACAGTTTAACATGTCATTCCTAAACCACAGGTATTAATCTGCTGCTATAACAGCCGTCACTCTTCTGGTTTCAGACTTACCAGCAGATGTTGGAACCTGGCTGCAGGGATTTACTCCCATTCAGCCACAAGAGCATCAGTGATAAGGACTGGCTCACAGTCTTTTGACACAATAGTAGGAAGAAGACTACTGTCAAAAATACTGTATGCTGTGGGATTAAAGGGGAACATTGCAAATTTTACATATCAGTGTAATGTGTTTACAGGTGTTGAGGAGTACTGCTGCATAGGTGAACAAAGTTGTATGAAGCTTTTTGTAGCTCCACAAAGAGCAGCAGGAAATCTGACAGATTGCCTCAAGTGATGTCACTTGAGTCAGCGTCAGTTGGCTGAAGACTACAAGTGTGAAAATGAAAAAATTCTGGGGGTGTAGAGTTAGAAAGAAGTGAGTTTAGCAGACCTCTGTAGCCCACTCCTCATCTCTGCTGGAGGCTGGCAGCTCCAGCTACATGCTGCTACTAGCATAACATACAAATCTGTACAGTTGAGTGAATCCAGTTGAGTTGCATCGTGGGCTGCGTAGGCACCAGGTTTTGACAAGGAAGAAGGATATGTGGAATAAAAAAGAATATATCTGGTTCTCCTGCATTGATTTTAATATTATATGTCATATTATAGTGTACAATGCTAAATCAGTGGAGTACTCTTAAGATTTTCTTTCACTGGAACCAAGCAGTGCATCTCAAACCAAGAAAA